>NC_090646.1:489038008-489338008 GCF_040937935.1 Hyperolius riggenbachi | reverse complement strand
TTCAGGAAACCAGCCTAAATTAGACGAGCTGTTGGAAAAACTTTTGCATCGTTAATAACTAGTTTTTTGTTGTACTGGAAAACAGAATGGGGCTTCAGACAATTTCTTACTATTATTATCTGTACCTATGTTTATCTCATTATGTCCCTTCAGATACGCTTTTAGGTAGCCATAAATATTGCAGTACAAGGGTTTAGTCTGATCACTGCTTGACTTTTGCATGGTCTGATCTTTAAAGTGCTCTCTTATTTTCAGCTTTAAATCTATAGTGCTTCCTAAATTACCTCCAGTGATGTGAGTTTTCATGTCACTTTGGGCTGAGAGAAGACAGAGATGTGGGCTTAATTGTCTATAATGGGCATGTGAGGGGGGTCATCACTCCCCCTGTCCTCTCTCGTTGCTGGAGAATTGGTAACCCTTTCATATTAGTCAGGTATATCAGGTTACCCCCTAATGTATTCATACATGATAATTAGATCACCTCTAAGGTGTCTTCTCTCCAGACTACATAGGCTCAGTTTATTTAAAATGTACTAGTAAGCTGTTTACACACAGTAAACAAAACTCAGGCAAAGTGGCCTATGATGACAGCCAATCCAGCATGTTTTTAGCAGCCCCTGACACCCCTCAGTCAGAAACCATAACTATAGCCATGAAGCAAATCTTTGTCAATGATTGGCTGATAGAACTCTTGTCTTGTACAATCCTATGGCTGACAAATAATAATTCACCAAGGCATTTTTTCCAGGTATCAATTAGGGCTCAAACCCACTAGGAGCGATTTGTAACCGCTAGTGATTTGAAAAAGCTCTTGCTAATGCAATGCTATGGGGGATATGTATAAAATCACATCGCTCAAGTGGGATCACACCCATAGCATTACATTAGCAAGAGCTTTTCAAATCACAAAGCACTCAGAAAAACACTCCTGGTGGGTTCCAGGTCTTAACCACTTGTCGACGGCTACACGCCGGAGGCGTGGCCGCGGCGGCAGCCCCAGGACCGCCTAACGCCGATTGGCGGAAAGTCCTGGGGCTTGCATTTGCAGGAGATCGCGCGCAGGTTGCGCGCGCATCTCCTGCTTGGTGGGCGGAGCGGAGCTCCGCCTTCAGTCTCCGAGCGGCGATTGCCGCTCTGGAGACTGTAACGGTGAAACTGCCGCTTAATTGTATTGTACAGCGCTGCGATCTGCAGCAGCGCTGTACTGGGGACAGCCGTGTGACACGGCTGTCCCCCTGGAGGACGAGAGAGCGATCGGCTCTCATAGGCTGAAGCCTATGACAGCCGATCGCCGTTATTGGCTGCCTGGGGGGTGGGAGGGATGGAGGGAATAAAATATTTTAATAAAATACACAAATTTAATGAAAAAAAAATAACATAAATATTTATATTTAAAAAAACAAACACTGCAGGGGCGATCAGACCCCACCAATAGAGAGCTCTGTTGGTGGGGACAAAAGGGGGGGGGGGGGGGGGGAATCATTTGTGTGCTGTGTTGTGCGGTCCTGCAGCTTGGCCTTAAAGCTGCAGTGGCCAATTTTGAACAAAATGACCTGGTCACTAGGGAGGTTTAAGCCCACGGTCCTCAAGAGGTTAAATTTGTAAAATCTCTACCCTTGAAGAATAGGCACCTAGATATGAAACATTAACAGTTGGCTTAGGCCATAGACATGACAATCTTTGAGATGATTGTCTCACGAGCTTTATCCTGGCAGATCAACTCGAGCCTCATAGAGGTCATATGAAGTTAATGTAGTAGAAGTTTCATTTTTTCATATTTACAAACAAGGAGCACTGCAGCAGCCAAATTAAGTCATCCAAAACAACAAGTAGGCAGTATCATAACATCAGAAAATGTATACAACCAAAGTCCAATCATAAGTTACTGTATATATTAAAGTGCATTATTATGAAGGTAAACTGGCATGAAGAGCTTTCCTCCATGACGTTTCTATAGCTAGGTATGGACAGCACCTACTTCAAACGTGCAAGATGTCCCCCTATTCCCATATAAACAAAAAAGAGAAAAATCTTTCCCTGGGGTGAGCATGTCGAGAGGATTCTCCCTATTCTCTCACTTACAACCTCTTTTCAGGACTGCAGGTCTGTGGCGCTAATGTGCCTATGTTGTTCTATATCACTTGATGTTATTAGCTCCCCTGCGTGGGATACATAATTTTTTCCATGTACGTATGCTTATACTATTGTTATTATTGAATTTTCAAAAAAAAATTGGAAACCAAAAAAGATAAAAAAATTAAACTTTCCTGACACAATTAGCACATAGGATTAGCACAATTAAAAACAGATAAAGCATGGAATTCAGGAAATGCCATAATCCCCCTGTAATGTTGTATATGACATAGCATCCATTTTAAACTTGTATCTTGTGAAAGCCATGTTGTTCACTTTCTGTCTGCTTTGTGGGTGAAATACTATCTCAGATGTGTATGTCTCTGTCACCTGTAAAAGTTAAATCTGCATCTTTCGGTAAAGGGCTATGAATCCCATTTGAATAGACCAGCTGAGTTCAATAGCCCACAGACACCTACACATTGGGCTTGATTCACAAAGCAGTCATAAATCTTATCACGGTCGCGCTAGTGTTTTGCATGCGCTATAACGCGTGTAACGGTTTCCGCGCGGAAACACACATTTTCGCACGCGACCGTTTTCACACAAAATTTCGCAGTTTGCCTGCCAAAACCTTTACGTGCTTTATAGCGCGCGCAAAACACTAGCACGACCGTGATAAGAGTTGTAACGGCTTTGTGAATCAAGCTCCTCGCGTAAAGTAGGAAGCGATCGGAATAGGCCGCCTGATTTCTTTGAGACTCCTCAGAATGTCAGGAATAAACTTATTGAAGGTTTGCATCGCTTTAAAGTCTGCCTACCAGGACAGCTAAATACTGACACCTATACAGATACCCTATTGTTACAATACATACCATGCACTGTCTAGAGTCTGCTGTCAGGAGGCTGAAAGCAGTACAGGAACTTCTGAAATTTGCATATAGCAGCAACAGGGGCTTAGCAATAGGGGTGGCAGAGGTAGCCACTGCATCGGGGCCCTTGGGCTAGAGGGGCCCCGGAGGGACCTCCCTCAACTACAGTATTAGCTCTCTATTGGTCCTGTGCTCATAATAATTATTTCATTAGATACTTTGAATAGTGGTGATTATTAACAAACTGTTCCCCATCCCCTTCTTGCACCTCAGACACTGTAGTTGCCATTGGCAGGTTTTGGTGCGCCGTATTAATTGCTATGTATAGAGTGCTTAGGGGGCCCCGTTGTAAAACTTGCATCGGGGCCCACAACTCCTTAACCACGCCACTGAGCAGCAAGCTGGGATGTTACAAAGGTCTTTACAAACCGTGATGTCACCATGTGAGGAAATTAGATTATTTCTGGATTTGAATATTGGGTAGCCCCAGGTTATGCTCCTGCTATAAAAAATCAGTGTGGACGATTCAGAACTTGTACTTCTCAGGAGTTAGCCACACGCTAGGGTTGCCCTGACTTCCAGTCAGAACTGTGTGCTTCTCGCAAAACCAAGCCCGGACCTTTGCGCTGGTAAAGTCCGATTTTCTGTTTGATTCCCATTTTATTTTTGCAGTAGAGTAGTAGTCTGCACTGTTCCACTTTTTGAAATATTAACCACTTGAGGACCACAGTGGAAAACCCCCCTAAAGACCAGGCTCATTTTTGTGAAAATGGCCACTGCAGCTTTAAGGCCAAGCTGCAGGGCCGCACAACACAGTACACAAGTGATTCCCCCCTCCTTTTCTCCCCACCAACAGAGCTCTCTGTTGGTGGGGTCAGATTGTCCCCCGCATGTTTATTTATTTGTTTATTTTTAAATAAATATTAGTTTTTTTAACAAATGTTGCTATTTTTTTTTATTTTTATGTACAGTCCCCTCCCGCCCTCCCCCGCCAGCCAATCCATGTGATCAGCTGTCATAGGCTTCAGCCTATGACAGCCGATCACCGCCGACAATCAGGAGGGGACAGCCGTGTCACACGGCTGTCCCCAGTACAGCGCTGCAGCGCTGTACTGTGTAATTAGATGGCGATCATGCCGTCTAACAGTCTCCCAAGCGGCAGTAGCTGCTCGGAGACTGATGACGGGGTGGAGCTCCGCCCCCCGAGAAGGAGATGCGCGCGCAGCCTGCGCGCGATCTCCTTCAGTAGCCGGCTCCAGGACCTGACGCCAATTGCCGTTAGGCGGTCCTGGGGATGCCGCCGCGGCCACGCCCATTGGCATGGAGTGGTCATGAGGAAGTTAAATCTTTATTTAATAAGCTAGTCTCCTGAGTACTAAACAGAGCTTTGCATCTCCTAGAGAGAGACTGCAGTGTAATTGTATTACAAGTTCAGTGCCTGATTGTATACTCGGATTGTGCATCGCTACCGTGTGTGATTGCATTGTGTGTGTGGTGTTTTCATACTTGGCCTAAAGCTCACAGCTGACCCAAAGTACATAAACACCAGTCTGAGTGCAAGCAGCTCGACAGCAGAGTAGGAATAGTTGAACTGTCTGGCAGTCCCGCCGTGGAAGGCTGATGGTGGTGGCAGAGTGTTGTTGAGGGGTGACAGCTGTGTGGATAAGGCTGCTCTCCCTCTCGATCTGGTCGAAACCCCTGTCAGGAACTGTCTCTGCAGGTTTGCCATGGGGCCGGTCCCTGACACCCCCTTTCCTCTTTTTTTGTTTACATTGAAAGACTGATCATCTGGCCAATATCACTGAAAACAATTTAAACATGCACAGTACATATATGGCACAATCAGAAGCTGCATGTAGGGTCCCTGAAAACTCAATCGACCACGCAGCTTGAGTAATCGACAGCAAACAATATGGGATGAACCCTCCCCTGCAACTCAGTTAGGACATAGTTGATTCTTAGCAGCAAACGCCTGGGATAAATGTCGGCAGATGCCCATCTGATACAGCACTTATGCTGGAAATACACCATGAGTTTTTTTTTTAGATAATTTCCGAGAAGGTGCGATTTGATTTCAATCTTTTTTCTGATTTATTTTCTCTTAGAAGTGAATGGAAATCAATTAGAAAAATTATCAGAAAGTCGATCAGAAATTCAGACGGCCAGTAAATCTGCCAAAAAACTGATTGTTTTTTTTCCCAGCGTTAGAAAGACTGTGGTTGAAGTGTTACCTCAATAAAGCATCATTGTGTAAGTCTCGTCTCCAGAGTATACTATAGATATATAATAAACCATAATGATACTTTTACCTCCTTCAGGTGCAACTTAAGAGATTAACATTTACAGTCGGGTCACCAGAGGTTAAAGGAGCTATTGCTGTGAAGTTGTTGTTTTTTTTAAAGAAAAATAAACAGCAGCTAATGAGAAGCCAGGAGTTACTCAGTGAACTTGGGAGGGACCATTCGTGTTCTTAGGAACCCTAATAAGCCTGCCAGTCCACAGTGTCTTCCACACCAAACATCTCTCATGGCTCTGTCTACTAGTCAGGTATGGTTTATTCTACTTATTCTCTTATACCTAGTCTGTTTGCCTGACAGCTGTTATGGTAATGGTTCCTAACTGAAAATTAACTTTTGCATGCTTTGTGAAAATTTGCCCTATTTTTGTTGATTGATTTGGCCATTAACTATACAATCCTGCATCTGATCGATCATTTCCAATCACCGTGGTAATCAATCAGAAACGATCGGTCATGCCAAATTCCCGCTAACCAATTCAATCAGATTAATTTACTTCATCCATTTTTTAGATTGATCCCATCAATCGATCGGAATGGTTAGCAGGAATTTGGCCGTTAATGGGCAGTGATCGTAAACAATTGATTGACCGTGGAATTATGTCATTAATGGCCACCATTACTGCAGAAAATTTGAACCGGCAGGTCCCTTGAATTCTGTACGGCTGACAGAGTAACGGTCCGTAGAATAGATTACTTATGATGCCCATACATGGTACAATTTTTTCCTTTTTTTTTTTCGATTAGATAATTTTATTTTAGATTATTACATTCAATTGAATATAAAGATTTTTACATGTCCGATAAGATTTTTATTGAAAAAAATGGATAATCTATTAGTTTTTCTTGATAAAAAAAAAGATTATTTTCAACTTTCATTTGATTTGATTGTTTTGGTCGAATAAGCGGGTAAATGGAACGTTTTTTATTGTAAGGGGGATGGGCACCATTACTGACTGTATATCAGAATATACCATGGAAGAGTATACACCAATCAGTATATTTCTGCTTGATTAACTGTGCATGCCATTAGCAGATATAACATGGATGCATAGCTATGGTCCAAGATTTACCACTGTCATTTCTCCATTCATACTGTGTGACCAAATACTACAGGAAATTGGCAACACTGCCATGTCTCATGTAGCATGATGGTACATGAAGTCCACTGATGTCATGCACTTGCCTGTTCACAGTCACCAATCATCCATGTGACTTCCCAGTGACAAGTCAAGGAAGCTCGCCAGTCATGTACTACAAAATCAGGTGACTAGGTGAACAGTAATCCCATTCCCACTGGCTTTTTGTACCTGGGTTTAAATCAATATACCGTAGTTACATAATTAGTATGTCCACTCCTTTATACAGTTGTGCTCAATTCCTGGTTCTGGACTCCTCGAAGAAGAACCCGCAAATCATCTGCAAGATACACCTTTAATGGACAAAAGAACATATAGTGCAGCCTGCTTCTAATAATGAGAGATTAGCACCCACTTGTGTAATTGCATTTGTTTCTAAATACAGTGCACAAAAAGGGGTTGGGCCCACCACCTCCTGATTTAGGCCCTCCCCCCCCAATCGTCCCTGTTCACCAGCAACAGATTATAGTGCAGCTTCTCAGTAGCCAACCAGCGTCACTAGCTATGCTTCACTCAGCATTACCACCAGAGTTTTACTTTAGGACTTATCTAGGGAATTCAGTCAAGGACCAACATGTGTAAAACCGCAATTTAATTAAAAGGTTAAAATCAATAATGCCCGTGCATGAAAAAAACATTCAAACAGTGTTAACATCACCATCTCTGGGTCAGGTGTATTGCAGCGTCCCGCATCACCTTTCCTCGCCCTCGGCTTGGTGTGTATGACCCTGGCTCTGCCCTACTGATTTTGTCATCCAATGACTCATTAGGGGCTAAAGGTCATCTGTATAGCCAAGCCCATATATGTTTAGTAGTAATTAGCATAATCCCTCCTGTATCATTCCTTTACGTATGCGCCATATGTATTCCCCAAGGATCTTGGGAATGCGTATGGCGCATACGTAATGGAATGATATGGGAGGTAAATCTGCCAGAAAATTGTATGGTATGTACCTAGCATAAGTCGTTTATTTCTCAGACTTAAAGAGACTCTGAAGCAAGGATAAATTCTATTTTTTAACTTTTATTCCTGTCAATATAAGTATAACAGCTGCTAAACCGCCGTTAACCCGCGGCAAAACAAGGGGTTTATACCCCCCAAATCCCCCGGCAAAACCAACGACTTTCTAGGTCGTGGATTTTGCTGCTCCTGGAGGCAGAGCTTTCAGCTGTAGCTCTGCCTCCATGGATCTCCGGGATCAGCCGGGATTGACGCGCTGAGAGGCAGAGCTACAGTCATTAGCTCTGCCTCATTCAGGAAGCGCTCCCCGGGCACCACGGAGGGGATTTGGGGGGTATAGACCCCACGTTTTGCCGCGGGATAGCGGCAGTTTAGCATCTGTTATGGTCATTGACAGGAATACAAGTTAAAAAATAGAATTTATCCTCGCTTCAGAGTCTCTTTAAGAGAGAGTCTAATGAAGGCAGGCTCCCCACGTATCACTGCGATTTCTGAGTGCGATTTTCCACTTTTTTGCATTTGCAATTCTGTGTTTGCAGTTTTTAGGCTCTGAATTCTCCTTTTTACCGATTTTATGCAAATTTTCACATTGCGATTTTTACGTACTGTACATTCCAATGAAGTGATTTACATGAAAATGTATGTAATCACCTTCACATGTGCATGCAAATTTTTGCATTTAAAATGCGAAAATTCGCAATTCTCAATGACTTGCAAATCACATGTCTGGTGCAGGAAAAAGCACACGTCGCTGTTTTTCTCTCTGAAAAAATTGGCACCACGAAGCAATGTCAAATAAAAAAAACAAATCGCATGCAAATTTATCCGTGACAGTTGTTTAATATGGAAAATATTTTGCAGAACATTCGTTTAGAATTTTGAATTTAAATGAAATATTTAGAGGTTTCATTACAAATGCTTTACATGTGCAGTGTAAATTCCAATGAAGGTTCATGGACTCCAGTAATATCGCTAGCCAAGTAATAAACAAACTGTAACATTTTACATTCATGCTTATGTATTTCAGGTGCTTCCTCTGAATCTGTCTCTGTTAACGCTAGTTCTGGGCATAGGTGGCACCTTCCAGTATGGGTTGCACATCTCTCTCATCAACTCACCCTCTAAGGTAAATTACTATAAATATTGGTCTAATTTTTTTCTTTGGCTTTCATGCAAGTAGTAAACCTTGTTGATTTGTCTTTAGCATATTCAGAGGTTCATGAACAGCACATGGGAGCGGCGGTATGGTGCAGCCCTGCATCCGGACACTCTCATGTTGTTCTGGTCCATGACCGTGGCTATATACAGTATTGGCGGACTGCTGGGCTCTATGATAGTCGGAACACTTGCTGTGAAATTTGGAAGGTACCTATTATTGTTGTAACACAAATTACATGTTAGAAGGTTTTAAAGTGCAATACCAGGCAACACTCTAAATAAACTATATGATGGCAGAGTGCACAGATGTGACCTAACATTATCGGACAAGGCTTCAACAGACGAGAATCCTGTTTTAAGAACAAGCTGTGCCACTAAGACCTCGATTCATAAATGGCTGCGCGATTAAAAAAAAATCAGGTCGGTAAAATACCGCATTCAGTATTTTAAACTTTTGTTTGCAAATTCATAAAGATTTTCACAGGTGCGGTAAGAGTTAGGTAATTCACTGAATAAATGGGCTTCAATTCACAAAAACCTGTTCGGTAACAGCAGAAGAGTGTGGAGTTGTCTCTGTTTTGTTACATGCTGTTCCGTGCAGTGACAGTATTACAATAGTAAGAGGCATCTCCGACATCCCTTTAGAATGTACATGTTTGTTATTCTCCCTTTGCTCCCTCTGAATCTGTCCATTAGTCTTTCTTAACATTTTATTTTATTGCCACAGTTTAGATGAACTTCCAAGAAACATTAAACACACCTTGCTTAGGTGATTTCCCCACTTGGTCCTCCGCATCTTCAAACAGTAACTTAAAGGGTTAAACATCTAAAGGGCTGTAGGGGAAACCTCTTCTGTTCCTGCTCTCTCTACTTCACTGCCTGGGGGGTAGAAAAGCTTGACTCTTTCGAGAAGGTGTTGCAGCCTATCAGCGGGACTTGCAGAGACGGACTGCTTCAATTGGCTCTCTGCTCTTGTCAGTCATAGGTTGTCCCTCTCGGCTCCTGTGAATCACAGGCTCCCGCACAGTTCCCGCCACATCAGAGCTGCCGAGCTGTAATCACAACACATGTTTCTGGGCTTTATTGTATGTTCTAATCTTCATGAATTGAAATTTGCTGACATTTATTAAGGTATTTACTGCACAAGCCGGTAATTTACCTCACTGCTCAGTAATTTCAGCTTGCCATGCGTTAACAGCCTTTAATGAACTGACAAGTTTCTAAGTGCTCGGTAAAGTAAGCTGTTTTCTGCATGCATGTGGTAATGCTTTATGAATCGAGGCCTAAGTGTCTATACAGGAGATGGAATATGTGTGCCTGGAGTACAGCTTTAATTTCATGCAATTTAAAGATGCATACACACCATTGACCAATCATTGACCAATGTCACTCGTCCGGGATCAGAACCCATGCCAGGCTACACACCGATGTCAGCTGTGTAGCTATGAGGTAGGGTGGCGAGCGGCTATAGCATGACATCATGCTGCGGGCAAAGGATCAGCATGAACAATGGGATAGTCGTTGATGGGATGAGTAGACCCAATGGATGGATCATTAGCGGGTTGGGGGCTGCCGTAGACAGGCCTGATTTTCAGCTGAGGTGGTTGTTATTGGCCGCCTCAACTGGCTTTAGTCAGGCGTGTGTACGGGCCTTAAGCAGCAGTTCCTGATGATTTTGATTGGCTTAATTCCAGACAATTTGCATGTGTGTTGGAATTAGTAGCATCTCATAAACTATAGCTTTTACAGTTCCACATAAACAATACTGATTGGTCGCAGCCTGACAAACAGCTTCTTAAGCTTGCCATACTTGTAACTGTCAGGAACCGGCCCGCGGCACGCCTGCGTATACGGTTCCCGACTGCGGGTTTGACCAGATTAAGCGGGGAACAGCCTTATTTAAGCTACAAACAAGGCTGGAACCCCTCAAACACTTCCCACTGCCACCACTAGCGTTGCTAGACACGTTCACTCAGCTATTGAGTGCTCAATACGCAATCTGCGTTTTCGTATTTGGGTCAGCTTTGCGCTTAGGCCAAATACGGGAACGCCACGCACCCACACACACACACAGTTGCAATCTTACACTGTCGTGAAGCAAAGACCCACTAACAGTCGTTCCGAACGACTCTGCTGTCGCTACTCGCACTGGCGTTGTTCGTACGTTGGGTCAGCTGCGCGCTTAGGCCAACGTATGACAAACGCCCCCACACACAATGCAATTACAATTTCATACGGTAGTGTTGCTCAAGCGTACAATTAGGCAGGAACTTATACACGGTTACACTTCAGTCTCTTCTAGGCTATGAGTGTTAGTTTAGTACGGCAGAAGTCAAACTTATGAAATAATAATTTAATATTCTAGAAAAACATAGAACAATGCAGAACTTAATATATACAAAAAGATTACAAAAAACTAAGTAAAAATGTTACAAGATAAAAGTTACAAAAATAACACACACGGATATTTGCGTAAAATAAAAATGGGGATTAAAAAAAACGTTACCAGCTTAGGTTAGAACGTTGTTTGACGGGAGGACGCCGTTTCGACCAGGAGTCGCGATCCTCCCTAGCTATTCGCTACCTCCGAGAGAAGACACCGGTGGCTGTCCTGGGCCACCTTAAATAGTCCGAAGTGTTCCCTGGGGCATTTAATGTCCAGCCCCCAGGAACTAATGCAGTTTCCCCGTTTGTGACATCACCGAACGCTTGTCATAATCCTTCTTGTGATATGCACTTCAAAGGGGGTTCCTGTTTTAGCTTCTTGAAGTTTGGCAGGACACAATGTCACCCATTGAACTCTGCAGACATCAAAAAGCTTCCTCCACATTATTTCCTTGGTTAAAGTGTATTTTAGCACATCCATGAAAAGATCGAATTTTGGTTACAGGTAGCAGTTTGCCTGTAATCCTGTTTACACTTACAGATTTCAAAGCAATTCCACTTCCGTTTTTAAAGTCTGTAGAAATTTCCAACCCCTTCAGGTGTCCGCTTCCCATCCCCAACATTCTGGCAGGCTTGCTTTGTATGATGGGACAATGGCTGATTCCAGTTCAAAAGCCATGCAGACCAGCCTATTCTTCCTCAATTGGCCGCTAATTAGCAGCACACACAGTTTCCCCGGCTGGACAATGAGGGCAGAGGTAATGTACATTTACATGCAGACTTACATTATCCTTCAGATTACTCTGGCCAGGTGGCCAATTACTACCAAGCACAATACACATCTGAGGTTTTACCCAGTAGACAGAAAAAAAAGACAGAAATATGTTCTGTTATTATCCTTAACATTATCAGCACCCCAATATATCACCACACCTCCCCACTTTAGAATGGGGCAAGGCAGATGATCTTCCCAGATTATCCTGCCTGCGCCTACATTGTTGGTTCTGCTTGACGGGACAACCCATCAGCATTCCCATGATTGCTCCCCTTCCGGATAGCGCTGACAGGTGATTCTAACGAATCATCATGCCAAAGCCTACATTGACGGCCTGGCCGGGTGGGGTAACCCTTTAGCATTCTCAGGAGGCTTCCCCACCTGTCAGGTAGCTCCAAGCTACACGAGTGGAAAGCTAGGTCAGGTTGCTGCAATGTGTCGTTGCCCTTGGCAACCTGACGTAACCAACCAGGGGAATGTGAGTCAGTGACAACCGTGAATTGGCGACCATAGAGACAGTGCTGCAGCTGGGGAAGGGTTCCAACCGTCGCTACACGCACTTCCTCTATAGTGGCAGGAGCTATCTCTCGGTCCCTTTGGGGAACGATTATCTGCCGGTCTGCCTCCTCCACTTCGGACAGCTCAGAGGGAATAACTTCCCAGGACCCTCTCAGCCCGCCCCTCCTAGCTGGTGACCTGCTGGCTAGCCCCCTGAGCTCTTCCAGGCTGCTGTCAAATCGAACAGCCCCAGAGAGCTCAGTGCTGCCTGTCACACATTCCAGGAAGGCTGCAGACGGAGAGGCTCCTGGGCCCTCCAGGCCAGGTTCCGGATTGGATGTGGCTGACCCAGCAACATTTGCCACTTCAGTGGACAGTCCCTGTGCTGTAGACCCGCTAGCGCTGCGGGTTACCACGGCAGCCGAGGGAGCGCCCACCTGACCCATATCATAAACCATATCACCTTTGGTCTTGAAACCATCTGAAGGGGAAGGATCTGGCCTGGTGCCATCTGCCCCTTCAGTGGACAGTCCACCTGCTGCAGCCCAGCGAGCGCCGCTGGTTACTCCTGCAGCTGACGGAGTGTCCACATGACACACAGCATTATGTAGTACAACACATATGACATCAGCATTATCAGCCCTACATATATTGTCATTTGGGACATCACATACAACATCCACATTATCTGTATCATTACACACATTGCTACTCAGCACTTCACAAGTAGCATCAACAGTTCTTGCATCGATCGCCTCGATAGTCCGTGCATCACAAATGACATTATCAATTTCTGCATTCTTTGTATCAACATGTCCCACTCCAGGCCTAGGCACTGGAGAATCACTAGGGCTGGCTCCTAGCACACAGTCCCTAGTCCCTGGGGCCCCACTAGCACTCCCCACTTGCACAGCATTATCAAACAGTACCTTGCAAGAGTCCTGAACTTCTGCTGGGGATGCAGGCTCCACGGGGGTTGGATTAGGCTCATACCGGGCTACTAACCGTCCCAGGTCAGTACCCAGCAAAACATTGGTGGGGATTTTGTCAGTTACCCCAACTTCTTTCAATCCGCTGCCGGCCCCCCAATTCAGGTGGACCAAGGCGGTGGGTATGGCTGGGGTGACACCCCCAATTCCTCTGACAGCAATCATTTTCCCAGGTATGTACTGCTCCGGGTTCACAAGCTGGGGATGGATGAGAGTCACTTCTGCTCCAGTGTCTCTCAGCCCAGTGGCAACTGTGCCCCCAACCGTGACACGCTGCAGATTCTCTGCATAGCCAGTGGCATTCCTGGTAGCACACAGAGCAGTTGGGACTTCACGGGGGTTTGAGGCCTCACTGGATTTTGGGGCCTCCCTCTTCCTCTCTGGGCAAGTCGTGCTGATATGACCCACCCTGTCACATACAAAGCATTTCCGAGTGTCAGGTTGCTTGAATCCAGGAGACAGCGGTGCTTGCCTCCTCTGGGTGCTGGGTGAAACAGGTTTAGCAATCTGTTCTCCTCTCCAGCTGGGCGTAGTAGTCCTCCGGGACTCAGGTGCTCTATGGGCGGTGTAGGCATCGGCCATTTCCGCAGCCTCATCCACTGTCTTTGGTTCTCGATCCAGCACAAACAGCCGGACCTCAACAGGACAGGTGTGTAGGAACTGGTCTTTTATCATCAGCTCCTGCAGGGCATCCAAGGTTTTAACTGACAGTCCTTTTAGCCACTGCTGGAAGGCAGTGCGCAGGTTGCACGCATGATCCAGGTAACTGTCATTAGGACCTCGCTGCACTGTCCTGAAACGTTTGCGATACACCTCTGGCATGAGGTGGTATCGCGCAATGATGGCTTTCTTAATTGCCTCAAAGTCTGTTTCTTCCTCCTGGGGGAGACTCACAAACGCCTCCAGGGCCTTGCCTCTCAGCCCTGGTGTGAGGTATCTTGCCCACTGCTCACGGGGCACCCCATACTGCCGACAAGTCCTTTCAAACCCCTGTAGGAAAGTGTCTATGTCAGAGTCCTTGTCCATAGCGGGGAACTTATCCAGGGGGATTCTGTGGACTCGCTCACCTTCGCGTTCTGCGGGTCCAGCAGACCGGTTCTGCTGCTGAAGTTTAGCCAGCTCCAGCTGGTGTTGCCGTTCAGCTCTTCCCTCCTCTGCCCGGAGTCGCTGTGCCGCTTGTTCCTTCTCTGCCTGTCGGTGCAGTAGGATCAGCTTTAGGCGCAGTTCAGGATCAGCCGAGTTCAGTAGCTGTAGATCAGCTTCCAGAGATGGCATCTCCCTGCTCGGTGGATCGTCCAGGACATCGTCTCCCCTCGCATTCTGTGGCGGGAGCGATTCCTCCTCTGGCGTGTCGTGAGCTGCATCCGCTGACGTTGAAGCACGGGCTCGCTCTGCCTCATCATACTCCTCGAGCGCACGAACTAACTGCTCCTTAGTCTGGCCGCTCGCCGTCTCGATGCCTTTGTGCTCACACAGGTTGAGTAGTATCTCTTTGTTTTGCCTTGCATAGCTGGATGCTTTCTGAGCCATCGTGTTGCACAAAAATAAAAAGAAAAAAAAAGGGGGGGAGGGAAAGCAAACACCAAGTGTGTATCTTTGAACAAAAAAAAACCGTATATAGATTCTGCACTGAGTAGACTTCTGTAGGCTAGTTGCTTCTAGCAAGCTTCCAGCCTTTAGTACTCAGAATAGCGAGCTAAACTGCGTACTAATGTACTAAACGATCCCACCACTGCCACCAATTATGTCAGGAACCGGCCCGCGGCACGCCTGCGTATACGGTTCCCAACTGCGGGTTTGACCAGATTAAGCGGGGAACAGCCTTATTTAAGCTACAAACAAGGCTGGAACCCCTCAAACACTTCCCACTGCCACCACTAGCGTTGCTAGACACGTTCACTCAGCTATTGAGTGCTCAATACGCAATCTGCGTTTTTGTATTTGGGTCAGCTTTGCGCTTAGGCCAAATACGGGAACGCCACGCACCCACACACACACACAGTTGCAATCTTACACTGTCGTGAAGCAAAGACCCACTAACAGTCGTTCCGAACGATACTGTTAGCCACTCTGCTGTCGCTACTCGCACTGGCGTTGTTCGTACGTTGGGTCAGCTGCGCGCTTAGGCCAACGTATGA
Source organism: Hyperolius riggenbachi (assembly GCF_040937935.1). Classification (NCBI taxonomy): domain Eukaryota; kingdom Metazoa; phylum Chordata; class Amphibia; order Anura; family Hyperoliidae; genus Hyperolius; species Hyperolius riggenbachi. The sequence continues at coordinate 489,322,724 of NC_090646.1, read as the reverse complement.
CAAACGCCCCCACACACAATGCAATTACAATTTCATACGGTAGTGTTGCTCAAGCGTACAATTAGGCAGGAACTTATACACGGTTACACTTCAGTCTCTTCTAGGCTATGAGTGTTAGTTTAGTACGGCAGAAGTCAAACTTATTAAATAATAATTTAATATTCTAGAAAAACATAGAACAATGCAGAACTTAATATATACAAAAAGATTACAAAAAACAAAGTAAAAATGTTACAAGATAAAAGTTACAAAAATAACACACACGGATATTTGCGTAAAATAAAAATGGGGATTAAAAAAAACGTTACCAGCTTAGGTTAGAACGTTGTTTGACGGGAGGACGCCGTTTCGACCAGGAGTCGCGATCCTCCCTAGCTATTCGCTACCTCCGAGAGAAGACACCGGTGGCTGTCCTAGGCCACCTTAAATAGTCCGAAGTGTTCCCTGGGGCATTTAATGTCCAGCCCCCAGGAACTAATGCAGTTTCCCCGTTTGTGACATCACCGAACGCTTGTCATAATCCTTCTTGTGATATGCACTTCAAAGGGGGTTCCTGTTTTAGCTTCTTGAAGTTTGGCAGGACACAATGTCACCCATTGAACTCTGCAGACATCAAAAAGCTTCCTCCACATTATTTCCTTGGTTAAAGTGTATTTTAGCACATCCATGAAAAGATCGAATTTTGGTTACAGGTAGCAGTTTGCCTGTAATCCTGTTTACACTTACAGATTTCAAAGCAATTCCACTTCCGTTTTTAAAGTCTGTAGAAATTTCCAACCCCTTCAGGTGTCCGCTTCCCATCCCCAACATTCTGGCAGGCTTGCTTTGTATGATGGGACAATGGCTGATTCCAGTTCAAAAGCCATGCAGACCAGCCTATTCTTCCTCAATTGGCCGCTAATTAGCAGCACACACAGTTTCCCCGGCTGGACAATGAGGGCAGAGGTAATGTACATTTACATGCAGACTTACATTATCCTTCAGATTACTCTGGCCAGGTGGCCAATTACTACCAAGCACAATACACATCTGAGGTTTTACCCAGTAGACAGAAAAAAAAGACAGAAATATGTTCTGTTATTATCCTTAACATTATCAGCACCCCAATATATCACCACAGTAACATTTTATTGTATTAAATTAGCCTAAACATGAGATGACTTTTGATTGATGCTAAGCAGTTTATCAATCGAAACTCTGATTGGACATGTTGTAAAAATCTCCATGCGATGGGGGTGGGGTCGGTGCGTTGGAGGATTGATGGGCTAAAGCATTGCACTGCTTTGAGAAGTACAATACTTGTGATTCCATCAATGCTTTGTAAATCTCCTAAAATCTATGAAGATTGAGTGTTCTTTGTAGGGAAGAAATATGAAAAATTCCAATTGAATAGGGATTAATTGGTTTGGCGTATTGGACCATAATCAACCTCATGTATTGCTGGCTGTGGTCTTTATCCTTGTCTTTGTAGCACAAAGCAGGGCTTTTTGGCGCCCGCTCCACCACCAGGTAGAGCCGAAGCTTGGTATGGCTATAGCAGTAATGCTATAGTGCGCACCCCGCGAACAGGTAATTCGGCAATCCTGATCCTGATTGCCGGATCCTGAATTACTTCTCCCTCCAAGTTGCAATGACTCGAGGGAATAGTATTTAACCCCCCACCCCCAGAATTTGTGTGGCATTAGGATGAGCTGTCATTTGGCTCACCCTGCGATAAGAAGCACAATACGCCAAAATGCCATGTACGCTTTGTAGCATCTTCAGCAGACTTAAAGGGATACTGTAGGGGGGTCGGGGGAAAATGAGTTGAACTTACCCGGGGCTTCTAATGGTCCCCCGCAGACATCCTGTACCCACGCAGCCACTCATTGATGCTCCGGCCCCGCCTCCGGTTCACTTCTGGAATTTTAGACTTTAAAGTCTGAAAACCACTGCGCATGTGTTGCCATGTCCTCAATCCAGCTGATGTCACCAGGAGCGTACTGCGCAGACACAGACCATACTGGGCCTGCGCAGTATGCTCCTGGTGACATCAGCGGGATCTAGGACACGGCAACGCAGGCACAGTGGTTTTCAGACTTTAAAGTCTGAAATTCCAAAAGTGAACCGGAGGCGGGGTCGGAGCATCGGTGAGTGGCTGTGCGGGCACAGGATTTCTTCGGGGGACCGTTAGAAGCCTCGGGTAAGTTCAACTCATTTTCCCCCGACCCCCCTACGGTGTCCCTTTAAGCATCTTATTGAACATATCAGTGATAGATGTACTACTTGCATTGTATGTATTTTCAATGTTGCATTGCTGATTCAGTTGTAAAAATGTTTAAGATATTGTATGAAATTGTACGCTCTCATAAAATGCCTAAAACTGAGAAATACTTATAGGGAACATGCAGTGAGAGGAATATGGTGGCTGACATATTTATTTCCTTTTAAACAATGCAAATTGCTTTACTGAATTTACTGCATGCTTGTCAAGTGTGTGATTCAGATGCTTCTGATGCCAGAAAGATCAACAGGACTGCCAGGCAACTGGTATTGTTTAAAAGAAAAAAAATATGGCTGCTTCTATATGCCTCTTTTTAGTTTCCCTTTAAAGTGATGTTAAACTTGCATAAATAAAACAGAACCAAACAGTAAAGCTGCATTAAACACCTTCTCCACTCGTTTAGGTCTTTGTGACAGAGAATGGTGGAGGTTTTGGCCCTATTGGACCTATTGGTCACATGACAGTGCTCTGGCATTGGTACAGGAACCTGAGGTTATCATGAGGCAGATGGGTCATGCCTCTGTTTCTGGGTGGTGGAATGGGGGGGGGGGGGTCTTCTGGGGTGAATTGGGGACCATCTTGCTAAACATACCCCAGACAATAGTAAGTAAGGCTATGTATCGTGCAACTTTACTATCTGCTTCATTTTGTTTGTATAAGTTCAGGTCCTCTTTAACCTGCAGATTATGATAAGAATGTACAATCTTTTACCTCTTTTGTAGAAAGAAAACCCAATTATATAATAATGTTGTGGCGTTGCTGGGTGCTGTCATCATGTGCACAAGCCAAGTGGCCCAATCATTTGAGATGGTTATATTGGGAAGAGTCATTTATGGAATAAATGCAGGTATAAAGCAATCCATAAGCGTCTATGTGTGTTTGTTGATGTTGTGTTTGCATCTGTTACTCTATAGTCTGTTTATGTGCTATTGCCTTGTCAAAGTATGTTCTGGCTCTGTAATGGTGGTGTCCATGAACCCTAAGCTAGGCGTAGACATCCAAGAGCAGTGTGACTGACATCCAAGCATCAACTTTGAGCAGACGGTAGACTGAGGCAGCTAATAGCAGCAAGAACATGAACTTGCATATTTATTGCTATGGAAAGTGAGAAATCAATGAGAAGAAACTGGCAGCAATGAGTCCCTGAAAATAACAACAGCCAATACAATCCTATCCACCTGATCTCTTTTATGAAAGTACATTCAGGCAAGGAGGAAAAGGGTTATTCATACAGATAGAGCCAGATTACCCACAAGTCAACTTAGGCAAGTGCCTAGGCTCTGGTGAAGTTCCAGGGGTAATGTCTGCCATCTCATCTGAGCCTTTCCCCCAATTTATCATAACAAATAATGCCAGGTAGCAAGCAGCTATAGAAATCATATGATGACTATGTGATCTTTCTAAGTAGTTTTGAATTGAATGCAGGCATTTAGTTGAAGTCAATTGAGCTGACTGGACTGGGCACCAAGTGAATACCAAAATATACACCCAAACTCTGTCTGAATCTCTATTCTCAAGCAATGTTATAAATGTAAAATGAGATCAACAAAGTTCCGCTTTCTCAGATAATTGTGTTCAGATGCCATGGAAGGTCTCCCGAGTGCAGCAACCTTACTGACAATAAGTGAATCAGCCTTAATATGCCATATGAATATTGCTGTAGTGCGTAAAATGTGGAATGAAGTTGTTATACTGTAACCCCTCTGACATTTTTAGTATTTCTGGGCTTGTTTAAAGCTGCATGCACTCACTCAATAATTGTAATCTAAAACAATTGGTAATGATTTTCTTAGGTGAAAGTTTAGGAGCGATGGCTGCAGAGATATGCTGCTTAAATGTCTCCAGAGCATCCTGCTCTATTCTGGGTAGAAGGGTGGATGAGTGAGAGGTTACATACTGAGCAGGGACAGTCTGTCAGCGGCACCAAGAGGAGATGGGTATTGATACATTCTGCATTCACAATGAAAGAATTGCCGGTGTCCCCTCCTAGCTACTCCTGTACTTCCTCATGTTGGTGATGATGATGGGATAAGGAGTGCAGTTTGGACAAAATACTGCTGTTCTCTCAGGCATGAAGCATCTGATAAGGGTACAGTAGACTGATTTGCAAACTCAGACAGCTAAGTAGTAACAAATGAATGATGCAAAAACAGTGTACAGTATTATTATTTTATTTTTTATTGTATTCATAAAGCGCCAACATATTACGCAGTGCTGGACAATAAATAGGGATACATACAATATTTAGGGGTGACATACAGCAAAATGACAATACCTGAATACAAGAAAGACCAGATCATGCAGCACAGTATGAGTACAATTTTATGGTTAGTCACTGGATGGAGCATGGAGATTAGGCAAGTTAGGTTCCCTCAGATGCATAGCATGGGTTCGCAGTAATGAAGGTGCATGATCAGGTAGGACACAAAAGGAGGAGGACCCTGCCCAAAGGCTTACAATCTAGAGAGAGAGGTAAGGACACGGAAGGTAGGGGACCAGAGTTCAGCTGTGGGTTTAGAGCACTTGTGAGGGGTAGGCCAGAGTGAAAAGGTGAGTTTTGAGGGCTTTCTTGAAGCTGTTGAAGGAGGGGGCTGCCCTAATGGGTGTAGGTAGGGAGTTCCATAGTGTTGGAGCAGCTCTTGAGAAGTCCTGGAGGCGTGCATGGGACTGGGTGATGCGGGGATCGGTTAGACGAAGTTCATTGGAAGAGCGGAGTGAGCAGCTAGGCGTGTACCTCTGAGTAAGATTGGAAATGTAGGTTGGACAGGTTTTGTGGACAGATTTGTAGGTCAGACACAGTATCTTGAATCTGATTCTGGACTGGATAGGAAGCCAGTTGAGGGATTCAAGGAGGGGATCTGCCATGGTGGAGCGATGGGAGCAGTGGATAATTCTGGCTGCCGCATTCATGATGGACTGCAGTGGGGCTTTTCGGGTCATAGGGAGACCAGACAGCAGGGCATTGCAGTAGTCAAGGCGGGAAATTATGAGGGCATGGATGAGGAGTTTGGTGGTGGCAGAGGTCAGGAAAGGGCGAATCTTACAGATGTTACGAAGGTGGAAGTTGCAGGACTTTGTGAGGTTTTGGATGTGGGGAGTGAAGGAGAGTGTGGAGTCCAGGGTGACACCCAGACAGCGGGCTTGAGAGGTAGGACGAATGGTAGTGTGGTTAACAGTGACATGCACATCTGGGAGGTTTATGGATGTCCGGGGTGGGAAGATCATAAATTCAGTTTTGTCTAGGTTTAGTTTTAGGAACCTAGAGGACATCCAGGAGGAAATGGCTGATAGACAGGAGGAGACCTTGTCCATGGTAGTGGTGGATATGTCAGGGGTGTGGAGGTAGATCTGGGCAGGGCTGGAGCTACCATAGGAAAACATATGCAACTGCCCCAGGGCCCCAGAGCCTGTAGGGGCCCCCAAGGTGTTCCTCCCCATGTTAACTGTTGCTCCCCAGGGTCTCTGCAGAGTCTTTTAAGTTGGGAGGTGATTGGGGGAGGGTCAGCAGCCAGCTCTGGGGCCCAGGAGGGAAGTTTGGCTGCAACAAAGGGCCTCTAATGATGCTTTTTGGCCGGGGGGTGTCTGTTGGAGGGCCCCCAGGCTAATTTTGCCCTAGGGCCCAACTGTTACTTGAACTGGCCTTGGATCCGGGTGTCATCTGCATACAGATGATAATTAAAACCCATGGAGGAGATAACCTTGCTAATGGAGGATGTGTATAGGGTGAACAGTACATCCCATTATATAGGATCGCCCTGACAGGAAGTCCCACCCTAGTGCAACCATCTTCATTACAACATATACAATAAATTTTTATTTCCTATACAGGGCACTACTATACCGTCTACCCTGCAATGATTAGTGGAGGGGTCATCAACATTTCCCGCAGCATTGCTTCCCCAACAATTATTCTTTCTTGTAATAAATCACAAAAAGCATTTGTAACTCACATGTTCATTCAAGCCTCTCGGGCTGACATAATCCAATGCTCTTATCCACTCCACTTCTTTACGGAGCAGTATCTTTTCTCTGACACCCCCTCTTCGCAGGGGGGGGACAGAGTCCAGGACCATCCACCTCAACTGAGAAGCAGAATGTCCGGCCCGAACAAAATGTCGGCCCACAGGGACATTCTGCTTCTCGATCCCCTTTCCCAGGCATTTGCGCACTTCTGCTATACTGCGCTTGTGTACTTGAATCCGAACGTTCACGTTACGGGTTGTCTCCCCTATATATACAAGTCCGGACATTTTAACAAGGACATTTTAATGCGTACACAACGTGCGTTGTATCGCAATTAAAACATCCCCTGACAGGGATCCTCTGGCCAGTATGTGGGTGAGATAAATATTCACCTCGGATGATAGCAGAACAACAATTACAAGAATAGCACGGATGCGTGCCTTTCCGGCCTTGTAATGTTGGCGATTTCTCCACGACCCGTCCACAAACAAAATTAGCAATGGTTCCCCCCTTCTTATAAGCAAATAGAGGGTAATCTTTAAACAAATTACCATACACAGCATCTTTTTGTAGAATAGGCCAAAATTTGCAAACGATCCCCCTTATTCTCCTGGACAAATGTCCATAATGGAGAACAAATGGGATTCTCCCTTTGCCGGTCTTCTCTTTCATCTTAGGCCTCAACAAAGACTCACGTTCAATAGTAGCAACCTCCTCACTCACTTTGACTAGTGGTGGGACTAGTCAGGGCGGTCCTATATAATGGAATGTAGTTTGTGTGGGTGGTACACTTGAGGAAGGGTCAGGTGACCCGTAACATGTATGTGTCTTTGCTCAATAAACAAACGAAAGTTTGAAGCCAGCGGAGTGCATTTCTCAAATTATTGGAATATAATTAAAGTGCCGGGAACTTTGGGCGTGGGGTAAAGCCAAAAAACACCTCACCCTGCTTCTGCAAATGTCCCAGCAGCGTTAATTACTATTCCCCCTTTGGGCCACTGTGGACTCTGGGGTAACACGTAATTTGCTTCCAGCTATTGCTGACAGGTGAGTTACCGTTTTTATCATAATTTGGGCTCTGTCTTTTGACCCCGCCCAATTTCCTGACTGAGTGCCGCTATAGCCATAATTCACATTATGGCCTATGGGGGCGCCGGCTGCACCCATACTGCAGGATAATAATTTTTTCTGTATACAAGCACGGTCTCCACACAAAACACCTGTTAGTGGTTTGCTGCCATCTTTTTTAGCCACCCACTTATCTGGTAGCTCTCGGTGATCCTGCGGTACTGGCATGGACTGTTCTATCACACAGAATTAAAGCATCATCATGCAGTCTGGTGCTCCCATCTGCACTCTAGCTTCAATCAAATCTCTGTATTTCCACCACATCGATGAGCACACACTGCCATGCTATCACCAGCACGGCTTGGCCATTGATCTGAATAAAAGAGCTGCCTACCTTGTCTGCTCCTGCAACCTTGCAGTTGTTTCCAAACTGTTTGGGGTAATAAAGTGAATTTTACTCAGTAAGAAAACCCTGTAACCGATTTCAACGAAACTTGATATACAGATCCTTCACTACCTGGTAAGATATGATCTGGGGGATTTCACCCATTCACATCAATGGGAAAATTTAAGAGGCTTCCATTCTCACGGTAATAAAGCCTCAAACTTGGCACAGTTAGTCACTAAGCGACTGGGGTTAAAAATTCAGGGAAAGTGGGTGGAGCCCACAACAGCCAATCAAAATAAACCTATTGATTTTCAAGGGGAATATTGTTGCCATTCTTACACTGTTAATGGCAGAGGCCTCAAACCTGTTACAGTCATTGGGTGACTGGAGTTCAAATTCAGAAGAAGGGGCATAGCCACAAACAGCCAACCAGATTGGCTTGATTAATAAACTGCTTCCATTATCACATTATTGATGCCAAGGACCCCAAACCTAACAAACATGGTCAAGGCTAGAAAAGTGGCTGGACCAACCTAATACATACCTGAGAAACAAGTAATGTGTACTTCATAGAATGGTGGTGGCAGCACTGTGGTATAGCAGATAGTATACTTTTTGCGTGGCACTAGTGTCCCAAGTTCAAACCTTGTCAAGGTCACTTATCTGTATGGAGATTGTATGTTCTCTCCATGTCTGTGCAGGTGCCCCCCCCCCCCCATATTCCAAAATATACAGATACGTTCATTGTTTACCTTGACCCCAATTGGTTGTTCACGCTCACTTACTATATTTAGTTGCCTCTCACTTCTTATTTTTAATGCCCAAAACCCATTTTACACAGACATATCCTGACACAGTTCAAACAACGATACAGGACATCTGCCTATCCACATACCAGGGGCGTAGCAACAGGGGGTGCAGAGGTAGCGACCGCATCAGGGCCCTCCCTCAACTACAGTATTAGCTCTCTATTGGTCCTGTGCTCATAATAATCACTTCTATAGATACTTTGAATAGTGGTAATCATTAACAAACTGCTCCCCATCCCCTTCTTGCACCTCTGACACTGTAGTTGCCATTGGCAGGTTTTGGTGCGCCGTATCAATTGTTATGTATAGAGTGCTTGGGGGGCCCCATTGTAAACATTGCATCAGGGCTCACACCTCCTTAGCTACGCCACTGCCACATACATATGAAAAAATGCCTTCATAAGTGAAGACAAAGGGTAATTTCCTTCTAATACATATTGTCCCTAATTGTCAGCGACCAATGTGCATTTACCTAATACTGTAAACACATTTCCCCAGTGGTGTCAAATGACTATTTGTCCTTTTCAAAGGAAAACAAAATGCAGGACACCCAGCTAGAGTATAGTTTGATTTTGCTCAAAAACTTTCTCCTGTTAGCCCTCTCCGTGGTGCTGATGAAGAGCTGAAAGTAGAAAGCAGAAAGGTTTACATAGCCACATATTGATATAGTTAGTGTATTGTTAGAAACAAACAAATAAACAGTGCATTGGCCTCTTTTGGTATTCAGTTTTTTTCAGCACTGTCCCCTCTTGTGCATAGAAAAAAATACATATATCCAGGCACATCGCCTCTAGTTAGGACATTATATAAGTTATTAAGGTAAGGGAGGTGCTGAAGGGGGTGTGGCTAGAAAACAGCAAAAATCTATTAACCCTTCGCACTCTCGCATGCAAATGTTCAAACAAATGCATTCACAGATTCACTCATCCAGGCACAACTGTTATCCCTACAGCTAAGTTAAAAGCCGGGGTTTTAGTTCACAGAAGAATGCATTCTTATGCTTAGTCACCTATACTGCGCAGAAGTACCCAGGTAAATATAGGTGTCCTAACTCTGGCCCTGTAACATGCATAGTGCAGACTTGCAAACACATTCATTGCATCAAACCTATTAATGGATTAGGAGCACACATCCTGACGTCCTCTCCTGGGACAGATAGTGCATCTTACCAATCGCACAAGGGAGCTAACGTAATGTATCCATGTGCACCATGCACATACACCAGCATAAGCTGTGTGCATGCTGACAAACACATATAGGGGAAGGAGGGAGTGCACTGAATTAGACCCTAGCCACAGGGGTCGGTAACAAGAAAAAAATACATATATCCAGGCACATCGCCTCTAGTTAGGACATTATATAAGTTATTAAGAAAAGGGAAGTGCTGAAGGGGGTGTGGCTAGAAAACAGCAAAAATCTATTAACCCTTCGCACTCTCGCATGCAAATGTTCAAACAAATGCATTCACAGATTCACTCATCCAGGCACAACTGTTATCCCTACAGCTATCTTGTGCATAGAATACGGTGAACATTGTGGTTCAACTTCATAGAATAATAATACAAAATAAGATTGACACCAATTCTTAAGTTTTGTGATACTGTTTATCTTATGCCTCCTTATATTCCTCTTTTCCTCAGGGGTGAGTTTGAATCTCCACACGATGTACATTGGTGAGTGCGCTCCTCAGAGTAAGCGCGGAATGGTCACGGTATCTGTGTCCCTCGCCATTGCCATGGGAAAGTTGATGGGTTTCGTAGTTGGACTTAGGTATTGTTCACAATATAAGGCTGATCCTATGATATGATGTTTTGATAGCTAATATGAATCTTATAATTCATTTTCTGAAATTGAAGAAATGTCATTTGTGCATAAAGGAAACCTGAGATGAAGAACATCTCAGGATTTTTACTTACCTGGGATTTCCTCCAGCCCTATGTAGACAGTCTGGTCCATTGGATTCCATTCGGCCCTCTCTGTTGCACCACTGTAATGCTCACGATCCTGCTGTTTCTTGGGCCACTGCACATTCGTGATCCAGCCACGTGCAACATCTGATCGCGCTCCTGTAGCTAGGAGTGTTCTGCACAAACCCAGTTACAGAACCCTCCCGGCCACCTCCCGGAGGAGCAAGATCGCGAGGTGTGCGTGGCTTGGACCGCACATATGCAGTGGCTCATGACTGGGCCAGTCAGGGAATTTATTGGACTAGACTGCAGAAAAATGAAGGGTACGATGAGCAAGAGAGGCAGAAAATCGGCACCAGATGCCAGACCGGCCTCCAATCAGCGGCGCGGCGACATAGAGGAGGTGGGGGAGCAGCGGAGAGTGACAGTGCAGATGTAAACAGCCGGCTAGCGATGTCGCTAGCACGGCTGTGTGATTAATGGGGGCCAGCAGAGCGCAAGGGGGGGGGGCCTGGGGGGAAACAGTATAGCAACAGAGGCTGGGCATTATATACAGACCCAGCCTCTGTGTGCTAATAGGATTCTTACAAGCCACCTCGGGTTCTCTTTAAGGAAGAGCAGATGTCTAATGCTCTCTACTGGGGTGGAGTTTGCCTTTAATTCATTTATTGTTGGTTTTCATTATAGGGAAATTTTGGGTGGAGAGGAGTTGTGGCCCTACCTTATGTCAGTCAGTGCTATTCCTGCCCTCATCCAGATGGCGACACTGCCATTATTTCCAGAGTCCCCCCGCTACCTACTCATTGACAAGGGTGACAAGGATGGTTGTCTGAAAGGTAGGTTGATCCGTGGCTTGATGGTCCTTCCCTATCTATTGAAACAGATGATGATATTGCTGACTGTGATTTTCTAGCGATGCAGCAGCTATGGGGCCCAGGAGAGCACCAGGCAGAGATGGAAAACATGCTGGCTGAGAGGAAAGCAGTTGGAGATCAGGTGAAAAGTGTGAAGGATCTCCTGATGGATCGCTCAGTACGGTGGCAGATGATCTCTCTTGTACTCATCTGTGGAGCCATCCAGCTTATTGGCATCAATGCGGTAATGTCTTTCATTACTTACCACTTCACAATTTTAAAGCTATAATTTGAAAATACATTGTTTTCCTCTTAATTGGGAACATATTTGGTCATATTTTTGAGTGGTATTTAAAGGACGACTGTAGTGAGAGGGGTATGGAAGCTTCCATATTTATTGCCTTTCAAGCAATACCAGCTGCCTGGCTAGTCTGCTGATCCTCTACCTCTAACCGCACAGGTCCGGAACGCATGCAGTGTGAACATCAGACATTGCACTCTATGCATGTCTGATGTCGTGCGTGTCGGCCACCTGCACGCGTTTCCAAAACGCGGCTGGAAACGCGTGCAGTGTGAACGGGGCCTAATACCTTTAACCATAGACCCTGACTAAGCATGCAGCAGATCAGGTGTTTCTGACATTATTGTCAGATCTGACAAGATTAGCTGCATGCTTGTTTCTGGTGTTATCCAGACACTACTATAGCCAAATAGATCAGCAGGGCTGCCAGGCAACTGGTATTGTTTAACAGGAAATAAATATGGAAGCCTCCATATACCTCTTACTTCTGTTGTTCTTTAAGCAGTAGGTTTTAATTTATTTATAGATAGTGTCAAATCACCCTGTGGTCAAGCTTGTCCCCAAAAAGATTTGTTATAATAAGGTGACTTTAGTAGTTATATTTAGCATGATTCAAGGAACAGAAAGTGAAGTACAGTGGGATGCGAAAGTTTGGGCAACCTTGTTAATTTTCATGATTTTCCTGTATAAAACGTTGGTTGTTACGATAAAAAATGTCAGTTAAAAATATCATATAGGAGACACACACAGTGATATTTGAGAAGTGAAATGAAGTTTATTGGATTCACAGAGAATGCACAATATTGTTTGAATAAAATTATAGAGGTGCATAAATAAGCTAAGTGACCCCTGACCTACATACACAGGCAGGGGTCGAGTCCTGCGTGGACACGGGTGAACGGCGTTCACCCACTTTTTCTTCAGAGTGAACGCCGTTCACCCTGGCTTGTGTGGAGGGAGCAGCGCAGAGAAGGCGAGCTATGGGGACAGTGGGGATGGGCGGACATCTCCCCCCCCCCCCATCCCTCACCTTTGTGCTCCCCTTCCTGCCTCTCCCCTCCAGCGTTGTTAAGTGTCTTTCCGCCTTCTTCCAGCCGCAAGGGACGCTCCGCTCTGTGTGCGGCTAGAAGACCAGACTAGCCGCACACAGAGCGGAGCGTCCCTTGCGGCTGGAACGAGGTAAGTGTTCGCCCACTTTCGCCGCCGGGCCCGACACTTAACAACGCTGGAGGGGAGAGGCAGGAAGGGGAGCACAAAGGTGAGTGATGGGGGGGGGGGGGAGATGTCCGCCCATCCCCACTGTCCCCATAGCTCGCCTTCTCTGCTTTGCTCCCTCCGGGTGGGGGCACACCTGGCTACCTGGGCACATATACCCCTGCCTACATATACTGGGGACATATACACCTGCCTACATATACTGGGGACATATACCCCTGCCTACATATACTGGGGACATATACCCCTGCCTACATATACTGGGGACATATACACCTGCCTACATATACTGGGGACATATACCCCTGCCTACATATACTGGGGACATATACACCTGCCTACATATACTGGGGACATATACACCTGCCTACATATACTGGGGACATATACCCCTGCCTACATATACTGGGGACATATACCCCTGCCTACATATACTGGGGACAAATACCCCTGCCTACATATACTGGGGACATATACACCTGCCTACATATACTTGGGACATATACCCCTGCCTACATATACTGGGGACATATACACCTGCCTACATATACTGGGGACATATACCCCTGCCTACATATACGGGGCATATATACCACCTGGCAACATATACTGGGCATATATACCCCTGGCAACATATACTGGGCACATATACCCCTGCCTACATATACTGGGCACATATACCCCTGGCTACATATACGGGGCATATATACCACCTGGCAACATATACTGGGCATATATACCCCTGGCAACATATACTGGGCATATATACCCCTGGCTACATGTACTGGGCATATATACCCCTGGCGACATATACTGGGCACATATACCCCTGCCTACATATACTGGGCATATATACCCCTGGCTACATATACTGGGCACATATACCCCTGGCTATATATACTGGGCACATATACCCCTGACTACATATACTGGGGACATATCCCACTGGCTACATATACTGGGCACATATACCCCTGGCTACATATACTAGGCAACTATACCCGTGGCTACATATACTGGGGACTACTATACTCATGGCTACTTATACTGGGGACACCTATAGTCCTGGCTACCTGGGAGTACCTATTTTGGGGGAACTGCTGTCAGATTATCTGCATTTTTGTGGAACCGCTGTTATGTATTTTGGGGAACAGCTGCCAAATTATGTGTATGTTAGGGGAACGGCTGCTGCCAGATTACGTGTATTTTGGGGAACTGCTGCCAGATTGTGTATGTTTGGGTGAACACTACTGCCAGATTATATGTCCTTTGGGTGTTACGTGTATTTTGGGTGATCCGCTGCCAGGTTTCGCGTATTTTGGGGAGCTGCTTCCAAATTATGTGTATGTTGGTGGAACTGCTGCTGCCACATTGTCTATTTTGGGGGAACCACTTCCATATTATCTGTATTTTGGAGGAACTTCTACCAGATTATGTGTCTTTTTGGTGAAATGCTGTGAGATTACATCTATTTTTGGGGGATACACTACGGCAGAGCTCAAACTTCCTCGGCAGACCTTTTACATCACTGCTAAGGTCATGTATATTTGGCCCCACCCATGACCACGCCCACGGTGTGCTTGACCACGCCCATTTTTTGACGCGACGCGCTGCGCGCAGCGCAGGAATTCTCCGAGTGAGTCCACTCACTTCTTTTCCCAGGACTAGACCCCTGTACACAGGTGAATCCAATTATGAGAAAGAGTATTTAAGGGGGTCAATTTCAAGTTTCCCTCCTCTTTTAAGTTTCTCTGAAGAGTAGCAACATGAGGGTCTCAAAACAACTCTCAAATGACCTGAAGATAAAGCTTGTTCACCTTCATGGTTTATGGGAAGGATACAGAAAGCTATCTCAGAGATTTCAGCTGTCTGTTTCCACAGTGAGGAACATACTGAGGAAATGGAAGACCACAGGCTCACTTCAAGTTAAGGCTTGAAGTGGCAAACCAAAAAAAAATATCGGACAAACAGAAGCAATGAATGGTGAGAACAGTCAGAGTCAACCCACAGACCAGCACCAAAGACCTACAACATCATCTTGCTGCAGATGGAGTCACTGTGCATCGTTCAACCATTCGGTGCACTTTACACAAGGAGATGCTATATGCGAGAGTGATGCAGAGGAAGCCTTTTCTCAGCCCACAGCACAAACAGAGCTGCTTAAGGTATGCTAAAGCACACTTGGACAAGCCAGCTTCATAATAATAAGGAATAAGGTGCTGTGGACTGATGAAACTAAAATTGAGTTATTTGGCATAACAAGGGGCATTATGCATGGAGGAAAAACAACACAGCATTCCAAGAAAAACACCTGCTACCTGGAGTAAAATATGGGGGTGGTTCCATCATGCTGTGGGGCTGTGTGGCCAGTGCAGGGACTGGGAATCTTGAGGGACGCATGGATTCCACTCAGTATTAGCAGATTCTGGAGACCAATGTCCAGGAATCAGTGACAAAGCTGAAGCTGCCCCTGGGCTGGATCTTTCAACAAGACGACGACCCTAAACACTGCTCAAAATCCACTAAGGCATTCAAGTACAACATTCTGGAATGGCTGCCTCAGTCCTCAGACCTGAATATAACTGAAAATCTGTGGTGTGAGTTAAAGAGAACTATCCATGCTCGGAAGCCATCAAACCTGAATGAACTAGAGATGTTTTGTAAAGAGGAATGGTCCAAAAAAGCTTCAGCCAGAATCCAGACTCTCATTGGAACCTACAGTAAGCGTTTAGAGGCTGTAATTTCTGCAAAAGGAGGATCTACTAAATATTGATTTCATTTCTTTTTTGTGGTGCCCAAATGTATGCACCTGCCTAGTTTTGTTTAAACAATTATTGCACACTTTCTGTAAATCCAATAAATTTCATTTCACTTCTCAAATATCACGGTGTGTGTCTCCTATATGATATATTTAACTGACATTTTTTATCTTAACAACCAGCGATTTATACAGGAAAATCATGACGATTAACAAGGTTGCCTAGACTTTCACATCCCACTGTAATTGCATGACGCAGTGGGTATGCCATTGATGCCAGTTTCTGTTAATAATCCTAACTTTATGAAAGCCAGTCAACTGTATGTGCGCATTATAGAGCATAGTATCTATTAATATTATTGTGCTGTTCATACCTCCAGGCTGTAGGTGTTGCCATTACATTATTGACACTGTATATCACTGTATATTAGAGTTTGTAGTAGGCTCTGTGGTTTGATCCTCCAGTGTGTTCTGTGATGATAGCCTGTATTAAATAAACCATTGCTTTTCTATGTGGCTTCCCCTATTACAATACACAGTTATTATAGTGGCTATGTACTGTATGCACAGTGGGTCTCTGGAGTCTGTTATGAAGACTGTAGGCCAGTTCACACAACCGACTGCTGGCAGCTTATTTCCCTTATGGAGCATAAACGCATTTAGCATTGGTTCCCATTGTTCAATCACATTTTGAGCCCCAGAGGGGGATACAGAACTGTGAACACAACTAATGCTAAAAGCTACACGAATGTGACTGTGGGCCACTATCACCATCAGGGAATCTATAGGGGAAGCCATATTTGGGGGGTGGGGGAGCCCTAGACCACCAGGGTGGCCATACTTGGGAGAAGAGGGAGCCCTAGACCACCAAGGAAGCTAAATTGAGGAGGGAGGGGGAAGCACTATACCACAAGGGAAGCTGTATGGGAGGGGGCCAAGACCACCAGGGTAGCTATTAGAGTTGGGCCGAACGGTTCGCCTGCGAACGGTTCCATGCAAACTTCCGTGATTCGCGTTCGCGTCCCGCGAACGTTTGCAGAAGTTCGGTTCGCCCCATAATGCACCATGGAGGGTCAACTTTGACCCTCTACATCACAGTCAGCAGGCCCAGTGTAGCCAATTAGGCTACACTAGCCCCTGGAGCCACTTCCCCCCCTTATAAAAGGCAGGCAGCGGCGGCCATTACGGTCACTCGTGTGCCACTGCCTGCATTAGTGAGAGTAGGGCGAGCTGCTGCACTGTCTCTCATAGGGAAAGATTAGTTAGGCTTAGCTTGTTCCTGGCTGCATACCTGTTCTGTGAACCCACCACTGCATACCTGTTCTGTGAACCCACCACTGCATACCTGTTCAGTGAACCCACCACTGCATACCTGTTCTGTGAACCCACCACTGCATACCTGTTCTGTGAACCCACCACTGCATACCTGTTCAGTGAACCCACCACTGCATACCTGTTCTGTGAACCCACCACTGCATACCTGTTCTGTGAACCCACCACTGCATACCTGTTCAGTGAACCCACCACTGCATACCTGTTCAGTGAACCCACCACTGCATACCTGTTCAGTGAACCTGCCACTGCATACCTGTTCTGTGAACCCACCACTGCATACCTGTTCAGTGAACCCACCACTGCATACCTGTTCAGTGAACCCACCACTGCATACCTGTTCAGTGAACCCACCACTGCATACCTGTTCTGTGAACCCACCACTGCATACCTGTTCTGTGAACCCACCACTGCATACCTGTTCTGTTCAGTGAACCCGCCACTGCATACCTGTTCTGTTCAGTGAACCCGCCACTGCATACCTGTTCTGTTCAGTGAACCCGCCACTGTATACCTGTTAAGTGAACCCGCCACTGTATACCTGTTCTGCTCAGTGAACAGTTTGGTGTGTCAGTGTGAAGCAGTACCTTAATTACACTACCTGATTGATGTATACACATGCAAGATGTTTTAAAGCACTTTAGGCCTGTCATTTAGCATTCAATGTGATTTCTGCCCTTAAAACGCTGCTTTTGGCGTGTATCCCACTCCGTCATGCCCCCCTCCAGGTGTTAGACCCCTTGAAACATCTTTTCCATCACTTTTGTGGCCAGCATAATTTTTTTTTTTTTTCAAAGTTCGCATCCCCATTGAAGTCTATTGCGGTTCGCGAACTTTAACGTGAACCGAACCTTCCGCGGAAGTTCGCGAACCCGGTTCGCGAACCTAAAATCGGAGGTTCGGCCCAACTCTAGTAGCTATGTTGTTTGGGAGGGAAGGGGGAACTAGACACCAGGGAAGCCGTATTAGGGAGGGAGGGAGGGATGAAGCACTAGGCGCCAGGGAAGTTATATGAGGTAGGGAGGGTGGAAACTAGAATGAACATCCCTATCTCATTCATTACCTGGGGACTATACCCATTCCAACTGAAGAACGGATTAAGGTTGAGCATATGAACCCACAGTCTCTATCTCGTTCATTAACGGGGAAATACCTATATACTAAAAGGGACTAAAATGATGTTAATCTCAAACAATTGATGTTAATCTATGAACAAAAGCAAGAAAAAAATAATCTTTACGGTTGTATGGTAAGATCAGTTACACCATGCACTGCTTATCTTAATAATTATCATAATTGTTTTCACAGGTGTACTTCTATGCTTATGAAGTTTTTCAGAATGCTGGTATTTCCAGTAATGATGCTCCATATGTCTCTGTTGGGATTGGAATCACAGAAATGATCACAATAGTGTTGTGTGTAAGTCATTGCTAAGCTACTACCCTACACATTCATCTTTTTTTGTATTTCAACATAAATAATGCAGGATATAAATCACTGTAAAAATAAAATAACAAAAAAATATGAAGAGCAGTGAAGAACAAATCTGTTCCTGCAAACCTGGTCTTCATTCTTTAAAGGGGAACTGAAGTAAGATGTATACGGAGGCTGCCATATGTGTTTCCTTTTAATCAATACCAGTTGCCTGGCAGCCCTGCTGGTCTATTTCTCTGCAGTAGTATGTGAATAACACCAGAAACAAGCATGCAGCTAGTCTTGTCAGATCTGACTTTAAAGTCTGAAACACCTGATCTGCATGATGCTCACATGTGACTGCAACTGCAATGATGCTTACACATGACGGCATCTGCAATGATGCTCACACATGACGGCATCTGCAATGATGCTCACACATGACGGCATCTGCAATGATGCTCACACATGACGGCATCTGTAATGATGCTCACACGTGACTGCAGCTGCAATGATGCTTACACATGACTGCAGCTGCAATGATGCTCACACGTGACTGCAGCTGCAATGATGCTCACATGTGACTGCAGCTGCAATGATGCTTACACATGACTGCAGCTGCAATGATGCTCACACATGACTGCAGCTGCAATGATGCTCACATGTGACTGCAGCTGCAATGATGCTTACACATGACTGCAGCTGCAATGATGCTCACACATGACTGCAGCTGCAATGATGCTCACACATGACGGCATCTGTAATGATGCTCACACGTGACTGCAGCTGCAATGATGCTTACACATGACTGCAGCTGCAATGATGCTCACACGTGACTGCAGCTGCAATGATGCTCACATGTGACTGCAGCTGCAATGATGCTTACACATGACTGCAGCTGCAATGATGCTCACACGTGACTGCAGCTGCAATGATGCGTACATGTGATTGCAGCTGCAATGATGCTCACAGGTGACTGCAACTGCAGTGATGCTTACACATGATGGCATCTGCAATGATGCTCACACATGACGGCATCTGCAATGATGCTCACACATGACTGCAGCTGCAATGATGCTTACACGTGACTGCAGCTGCAATGATGCTTACACGTGACTGCAGCTGCAATGATGCTTACACATGACCGCAGCTGCAATGATGCTCACACATGACCGCAGCTGCAATGATGCTCACACATGACCGCAGCTCCAATGATGCTCACACATGACTGAAGCTGCAATGATGTTTACACATGACTGCAGCTGCAATAATGCTCACACATGACGGCATCTGCAATGATGCTTACACGTGACTGCAGTTGCAATGATGCTTACACCTGACTGCAGCTGCAATGATGCTTACACGTGACTGCAGCTGCGATGATGCTTACACATGACTGCAGCTGCGATGATGCTCACACATGACTGCAGCTGCAATGATGCTCACACATGACTGCAGCTGCAATGATGCTTACACATGACTGCAGCTGCAATAATGCTCACACATGACGGCATCTGCAATGATGCTCACACATGACTGCAGTTGCAATGATGCTTACACCTGACTGCAGCTGCAATGATGCTTACACATGACTGCAGCTGCAATAATGCTCACACATGACGGCATCTGCAATGATGCTCACACGTGACTGAAGCTGCAATAACGCTTACACCTGACTGCAGCTGCAATGATGTTTACATGTGACTGCAGCTGCAATGATGCTTACACTTGACTGCAGCTGCAATGATGCTCACACATGACTGAAGCTGCAATGATGCTCACACATGACTGCAGCTGCAATGATGCTCACACATGACTGCAGCTGCAATGATGCTCACACGTGACTGCAGCTGCAATGATGCTTACACATGACTGCAGCTGCAATGATGCTCACACGTGACTGCAGCTGCAATAATGCTCACACATGACGGCATCTGCAATGATGCTCACACGTGACTGCAGTTGCAATGATGCTCACACGTGACTGCAGCTGCAATGATGCTCACACGTGACTGCAATTGCAATGATGCTTACACCTGACTGCAGTTGCAATGATGCTTACACATGACTGCAGCTGCAATAATGCTCACACATGACGGCATCTGCAATGATGCTCACACGTGACTGAAGCTGCAATAACGCTTACACCTGACTGCAGCTGCAATGATGTTTACACGTGACTGCAGCTGCAATGATGCTTACACTTGACTGCAGCTGCAATGATGCTCACACATGACTGAAGCTGCAATGATGCTCACACATGACTGCAGCTGCAATGATGCTCACACATGACTGCAGCTGCAATGATGCTCACACGTGACTGCAGCTGCAATGATGCTTACACATGACTGCAGCTGCAATGATGCTCACACGTGACTGCAGCTGCAATGATGCTCACACATGACGGCATCTGCAATGATGCTCACACGTGACTGCAGCTGCAATCATGCTTACACCTGACTGCAGCTGCAATGATGCTCACACATGACTGCAGCTGCAATGATGCTTACACATGACTGCAGCTGCAATGATGCTTACACATGACTGCAGCTGCAATGATGCTTACACATGACTGCAGCTGCAATGATGCTCACACATGACTGCAGCTGCAATGATGCTTACACATGACTGCAGCTCCTGAGTTTTCTAATAGGGGATAATTTTTCATCTTGTGTTTAAAATTATTTTTCAGCACTTTGCAACTGAAAAAGGGCCAAAAGTAGGTGAAGAAGTACTATCAAAATTGCTTGCTGGTGGTTTAAAAATTATTTTATTAACAAGTTGTGAAAAGATCATCTGGGAGAAAACTCCAGAGAAACCGTGAATTGCATATGGTCGAATATCTTAATTTTCAGTTATTTTATAGAATTCTACCATTTTTTTACATTTGACTGATGTATCTATTTCTTCTTATTTCTGTTTTTATGCCTTCTTATTTCTGTTTCTATTTAGGGCTTCCTTATTGATCGTGTGGGCAGGAAATCCCTGATGTGGGTGAACTGTACTATACTGGCTGTGATTCTGACTTTACTCACTGTCACACTCTCTCTTCAGGTAAGGACTGTTTGTACTGCACAATGCAGTTCTTCTACCTTGAAATATATCTTATGGTGGCCATACATGGTACAATAAAAACATTTGATTATCCCGTTTATTCGATCTAAATGATCGAATTGAATGAAAGTTGAAAATATATTTTTTTTTGATCAAGAAATTCAAACGATTATCCCGTTTTTCGAGAAAAATCAGAACGCACATGCTGGAAAAATCTTTAGGTACTTATCCGTTAGCCGGGCGCATCCGGCAGGTGGCGCTGTTGTAGCTAATTTCATTCATACTTAGTTAACGTAGTACTGTGTGAATGGAAGCGCCGCAGGTGGCGCTAATTACATTGATACAGCACGTAACAATACAGTGTTAATGGGAATTAATATGTATTTCAAGTGGCCGGAACTGTCACTTAATGCAATTAAAATGAAAGCAGTGGCAATTTAACAGATGAAGCCGCCGCCTTCGTCTGTTCTTCTTCTCCCCCTTTGCCCTCCTCTCGCTTCTATACAATGCTGGCAGCTGGGGGGGACACGCGTGTCCCCCCACAGTCGTTCGTCGCAAGCAAACAAGCAGGATTCCCTGCCCCGACGAACGACTCTGGGGGGACACGCATGTCCCCGCAGGCTGCCAGCAGAGCTGGGACAAGGTCCTCCAGCACCCAAGGCTGAGACAACAAAGTGCGCCCCTCCATCCCTCCCACCCCAGCCGTCACACACTGATTGCTATTAGACTAAGAGGGCCACAGGGCCCACAACCTCCCCAACACATTAATATCTAGTTATCTGGCTTGCAGTCACTGCTATGTATCCCCTTTTCTTATTTCTTTCTGCTTCAAACACAATTAGGAATGACAGCTGAATGAATTGTGCGCCCCCTCCTACACTGCGCCCTGAGGCTGGAGCCTCTCCAGCCTATGCCTCGGCCCGGCCCTGGCTGCCAGCATTGTATAGAAGCGAGAGGGCAAAGGGGGAGAAGAAGAACAACAGACGAAGGCGGCGGCTTCATCTGTTAAATTGCCGCCGCCTTCATTTTAATTGCATTAAGTGTCAGTTCCGGCCACTTGAAATACAATGTATTAGTTCCCATTAACACTGTATTGTTACGTGCCGTATCAATGTAATTAGCGCCACCTGCGGCGCTTCCATTCACACAGTACTACGTTAACTAAGTATGAATGAAATTAGCTACAACAGCGCCACCTGCCGGATGCGCCCGGCTAACGCATAAGTACCAATCTTTATATTCAATCTAACGGAATAATCAAACTAAATTATCTAATCGAAAAAAAATGAAAAATTGTACCATATATGGCCACCCCAAGGTAAAACAAAAACAAAAAAACCCTGAATTCATTAATGCACAAATTAGCTTCAGGGTTGGTGACAATTGAAGCTTGTAAAGCAAGCCTGTAGTGCAGTGTTTCTCAAACCTGTCCTCGTGACTCCCCAACGGTGCATGTTTTGCAGACATTTGGCAACCTCACCTATGCACAGGTGGGGTAATTAGTGTCTCAGCTAGGTGGATTCCATGTAGCTGAGACACTAATTACCCCACCTGTGCATAGGGGAAGTTGCCTGCAAAGCATGCACCGTTGGGGAATCACGAGGACTGCTGTAGAGGATGGCTATAAATTGAACTGGTAGTCAAGGTTGCATGCAATGCTTCCAACGCAGCAGATCAACCTGCTGTCGCTAATGGGACTCTAGTACTGAGCCTTGTTTGGTATTCACATTTGGTAGGAAATCCATCACCGAAACCTAGTATTGTTTACCCCCTCCACAATCAAGTGACAATGGGGCAGTTCATTTTGGCATATGGAGATTTTTTTGCACCATGTAAAAGATAGGATATTGTCAGTAGGGTCTTCAATTTAGCTGATGGTTGGCTTTTATCTATTATGCTGCCAGGTTATTGGCAGTAGTTTAATTTTGATGCCACTGTTTGGCTATTAAATAGCCACAATGCTGGTCAAGTTATGGGATGCTATAGTTATAGGATGCTTCATTTTGAAGATAATAGAAGGTGACTACCATAAAGGGTTAGCAGTTAGGTTTAGACATACATTAGGAGGGCAATTATTATTAGTATTACGGTATAAGGTAGAGGAAGGGTAGTTTCAGTCGTTAGGGTTATTATAAGGTCAAGGTTATGTGTCTGGAATGGGTAAGCTTAGTCAGAGTGGGGGAGGTAAACCCTAGTGATTAGGAAGCGGTTTATGTTAAGAAGGCTTGGGTTCAGCATCAAAAAGGAATAAATGTTAGGCATCAGAAGGGTTAATTTTAGAAGGAAAGGTTAGGGTTATGTCTCTGCAAGAAGATTTATCAGTAAGGGGATTGGTTAGGGTTATGCCTTCATCCACACTGAATCTAACAAATGCCAGAATTACATGGTAACAATGTTACCTCTGCCTACGGTTAATCTGTGATCTGACTTTGGTAAGTACAGTAGGTGGCATTGCCTACCCAGGAAGGAAGGAGACTGATGGCAAAAGGAGGAGTACCTGAACTTTTGAACTTGGGAATCCTATTTTTTATAGTAAAGAGTTCTGCTGATTTTTAAAATGCAGCTATGCAGTACTGTATAAAATCACTTTAATGAAGGCTACGTTTGTTTTTCTATTAACTTGACTCAAGTAGCATAAAACTAAATGAAAAAGGCTGCTTAACGTATTTGAATATTGAAAAAAAAAAATCCCTCTCCCAGATAACCTAACAATTCCCCCACCATGCACCAAACTGCCTTCCCATACTCCATGGGCCTTCGGAAAAAAATGGAGCACATGACTCAGTGTATGGCCAGCCGTCAGACGGCCACAATCAGCTGAGCCAAGAAGGGTCTAAATCTAAGAGTATAACATTTAAATGTAAAAAGAAGAGGTAGAATATAATTATTTTTTTAGTAATACGCCACATTGTTATCATGCATTTTTAATGTGCTATTTGAGTTGCCTCTGGGGCTAAAAATGCTGCTCAGTTCACTTTAAAGGCTTATTTTAGTTGGTAGTTTTCCCGTTTTCCAGGCCATTGAACAATGAAAGGAGCAACAGGACATGCAATGTATTTGTAACAAAAACTGTTTCATAATTTGGTGTCACATACTAATTTTACTTTCCTGTAGAATTCATATACTTGGCCTCCATACGTATCTAGTGTGCTCATCTTCATCTTCACCTTGACCTACGGCTTGGGACCTGGTTAGTAATCTGTTGAGTATCTTATTTGCTCCGTGACTTTATTTATTTGCCTTGGGTGGTCAGAAATCCCAAACTTGCCAAATACGAATATACTCCATGTGTACTAAAATCAGAGTGATCCATTTGGAAATTGGAACACAGCAATCTCAATAATTAGAGATGTGGAGGGAAGAATACGATCCTCACTTAGACTGTGCTGACATGGTTGCAAAAGACACTAATATCCACTGAGAAAGAAAAAGGTGGAGGCCCAGTATTTTACCTGGTTTATTACCAAATATGGTAAACATGTAAACAGTCATACAATGGACAGGTGGACAGTGCAGGCATAAAGAGAGCTTGATGGTTATTTCACACTCCTCAACACAATGAGAATAACATGACTGTCGGGTTCACTTTATTATTTGTATTGCTCTAAATAATGATAGTAAAATATAGGTCCTAAACAGGGATTCTGTTTCAAAATGTTTATTGCAATTTTGATTTTCAAGTTAGAGAAAGTAACAGTCATGTTTGATTGCAGACCAACATGTAACAGAGGCATGGCACATGAACAAAGAACAGTCATGTAATCACAAAAGGAGATTTCCATTATTCTTGCACAAAGCAACACAACCAAAATAACAGTGTATAATGTATAAAAGTCTCAGGATCTGAACATGGCCCCCACCATCATAGAACCTCAAGGGTCCCTAAATTAGGATCCAAACATACCTCTTCCTTTTTTTTGTATAAACATAAAGGGTAGGAAAATATTCTCTAGTTAAACCCACCTCTTAAGCCCCATACACACGCTCAACTGCGCTCTTTTATGCAGCATATTTTATATGCAGCAAATTATATGGATGGGCACATAACAATGTATAGCATAAGAAACAGTTCACTGATGTTCTCATCATCACTCACTCATCAACACGGATATTGTTCACTGAGGAATTTTACAGCTTTAGAACATTTCTCACTATTGGTCAGGCTGTTTTGACTGGAAATAGTAATAATAAATATAGATCCCTATATCACTGATCATTATTTTCCTAAAAACTTCATGTGTTGTGAAGTATTAGTCTTGGCACATTTCTAGGGTTTGTAATAACACAGTATAAGATATATTCCCTTCTAATGAGTTCGTTAATAATTCTAAGTGATTAAAAACAGCATGAGCAGAGTGAGCTAGATGTGACAGCAGTGAATTCCACATACCTGTTAATGCTCTCATTTTGTTTTTGTTTAACCACTTAAGGACCAGGGGATTTTGCTGTGATCTGTGTTGCGTGGGCTCTCCAGCCCACAGCACAGATCACTTTGCAGCCAGGGTGACCAGACATCCCCCCTTTTTTCCCCACTAGGGGGATGTGCTGCTGGGGGGGGGGGGGGGTCTGATCGCCGCCGGCTATCTGCGTTTTGCGGGGAGGGCTCATAAAAGTCCCCCTCCGCAGCGATTTCTGCTATGGGCGGCGCTGTACGGAGACCCAGCCTATCAGATTCCGGCGATCCCGGGCCAATCAGAGGCCGGGGATCGCCGATCTCCTTTACGGCAGCGTTGTATGATGTAGACAGCGGGGATTTCTTCCCCGCGTATTTACATTTTGCCTGCGAGCCGCGATCGGAGGCTCACAGGCTGTTCACGGAGACACCTCCGTGAACTGATATGGAAATCCATGTAATACCACTTACGACCTGCTGACGCCTATCGACGTTAGGAGGTCGTTAAGTGGTTAAAAACAAGCACAGTACAGGATTTATCACTTATCTTTTCACCCTTGGATAGGACACTTTATTAAATTGAACTCACACCAAATATGGAATTATTTCCTACCAAATATGGAAAAATCAGTTTAATCCTTCCACTGTATATATGTTCACAATGGAATCATTAACTGTATCTAGTATAACTAAACAAATCTGTCTGTATCAACGTCATGTATGTGGGAAGGGAAGGCTATGGTTGAGGAACACAGGAAGTATGCCTCCAGTGGCGTAACTACAATATATGATGCCACAGAGAAACTTTGATGGGCTCCTCTGTCACAATTTCGCGAACGCCATTGCGACAAGCGCATGAAAATGCGCACAAAATATGTTCTGGAGTACCCCTTTAAATCCATTAGCCTGTGTTGAGAAGACAGTGTTCCTTGCAAAAACCAGACCTCTGCCACACAGAAAAAAAGGTTATCTATCAGGGGGGCAATAAAGCTTCTCCAGGAAGTTTCTCCATCCTAGTTTTAAAGATAAGGAGAGGAACAGATCCCCTCATAAAATCATTAGGTCCACATTCCTGCTCTAGCCTGATAAGAGGTAGAGAGAATGACTTTTAATTCCCCTTGATATGAAAGAATAAGTCATTCAGACATTTTACTAAATTAATAGATGCCAAACATGTCAAAATTATCAGATATGAGCTTAAAGAGAACCCGAGGTGGGGATCTAAGAGTTAAATCTATACACAGAGGCTTCGTCTGGCTATAGTTCCCAGCCTCTGTTGCTAGTTGAATCTTCCCTAAATCCCCCCTGCGCTCTGCACTAGCCCATAAATTACAGCCGCGCTGGCGACACTGAGCGTGTCGCAACAGGCTCTGTTTAACATTCTAGTGCCACTCACGCCACTCCCCCGCCTCCTGCAGAGCGCCGATCCCCGCCCACGTCCCTTCCCTCGCCACTGATTGGAGGGAAGGGACGCGGGCTGGGACCGGCACTCTGCAGGAGGCAGGGGGAGCGGCGTGAGTGGCACTAGAAAGTTAAACAGAGCCCGACAGCCTGGCTGTAATTTATGGGCTAGTGCAGAACGGAGGGGGGATTTAGGGAAGATTCAACTAGCAACAGAGGCTGGGCACTATAGCCAGACCCAGCCTCTGTGTATAGATTTAATTCTAAGACCCCCACCTTGGGTTCTCTTTAAATCTGAACGGCAGGTATCTGGTCCACAAAGCATTGATTTGGCACCTTCTATTCCTTGAGATATTAAATCCCTCGGCAGAGAAGGTGCCGGCCCAAGCAAGTTTGATATCGATTGGTTCAGA
Source organism: Hyperolius riggenbachi (assembly GCF_040937935.1). Taxonomy (NCBI): domain Eukaryota; kingdom Metazoa; phylum Chordata; class Amphibia; order Anura; family Hyperoliidae; genus Hyperolius; species Hyperolius riggenbachi. Next base: position 489,295,192 of record NC_090646.1, on the reverse strand, counting down.
ACATGATGACGGAATGTAAAATGCTGGTTTTTATATGATCTGTCTGAGATCCGCTGAGTTATGGCATAATTGGAGAAAATGCCAATTTGGTCCCTCAGACAATTGGGGCCGGACTTCAGATTGCTAAGGGTGGGAGAACATCTCTAGTTGCCATCCACACCCTCTGGCAGAGAAAGGGTTAAAAACTGACAGGACACTCAGGCAGGGGTGGGGGAACTCCAGCCATCCTTATAACATCACGGATTTGGCTGGATTATAAAAAGACTTCTACCCATTCCACAGAACTTTCCTTAACTGGACTTTATGGGCCATATTCTATTCAAGGTGATAAGTAGCTTGCAGATGCGAGCTACTTATCACCTTGCCGTCGTGCGAGGTTTACCAGCAAATCCTATTGCCAGTTTCACTTGTGCGATGGCCGATTGTTAGGGAGTATTACGCAGGCGAAAGCCTGAGCGATGCTCAATTTTACTGGGTGAAGGGGAGTGAGGTTTACACTGTGGTGCTGTCCATCAGCACCATGGCCTCGCTCCCCACACATGCGCACTGACCCGCCGAACATCGCCGCCATCTTCCGCCGCAGCATCTGGCTGTCTCCTTTAATAAGGAGACCCCCAGAGCTCCCCGTCGGGTCGCCGCACATCTTAGAAACCCCCCACGTAGCTGCACCGGGCACCCCTGTTAACATACATACCGCTGCTGATCACCCAACGTCTCTCGCCGCAAATTCCGTTGCATAATTACAGTGTATCTAACACTGTAATTACTCTCTGCATAGGAGCCCGGGCAAAGCATCTTTGAATCTGCAGCCAAGGCTCCCCATTGGTCCGCTGTCTGAACCAATAAAATGGCTCAGACAGCAGATCAATGGGGAGCCCCGGCTGCAGATTCAAAGATGTTTTGCCCAGGCTCCTATGCGGACAGTAATTACAGTATTAGATACACTGTAATCAAGCGACGGAATTTGCGGCGAGAGGCGTTTGGTGATCAGCGGCGGTATGTATGTTAACAGTGCCCGGCGCAGCTACGTGGGGGGTTTCTAAGGTGTGCGGCGACCCGACGGGGAGCTCTGGGGGTCTCCTTATTAAAGGAGACCCCCAGATGCTGCAGCGACGACGTGCGTTAGCTGGTTTAGATCTGCTCTTTGCAGGTCTAAGCTAGCGCTCATGTCTGTCGGGATGCTTCCCGGAGGCATGCAAACGGTAACTGGATACCGTGTAAAGAACTCGCTGGGTGATTACATCGCCCAAGCAAGTTCTTTTCCGCCTGGGGGATCATAACTCAATTGGGATTAGGCGATGCCCGCATCACCTAAATTAAGAACTCGCGAGTTCAGTAATAGGATATGGCCCGATATCTTCTGCTGGACTTATCGCAAAGGACACGGTAACTTGACAAATTGCTCAGACTATCAATAGCTATTTTAGTATTTAATCATTATTATTTCTGTATCGATTTGTTTCATTTGCTATATGTAGTTCTGCATTATTTCTTTAAATAAACGATTAAAAATCGTTCGTCTAAGTGCTGTTCTTAAAATCTCCGTAAAAGGATTCATATCTCCGTAGAGACGTTACCATAACTGGTTTGATATAAATATTTTTAGTTTTGCTATCTCTAGAAAGGTTGTCAAATTAACCCTTTTTCCTACATGATTTAGCTAGAGTTAGACTTAGTGCATTCGCACGCTTTATTGCGGATTGGTGGCAGCGACCTGGTCTCTATATTAAATCCCAGATTGTATCGATTGTACATACAATCGAAATTGGACTGTGTGTGGACTCACCAATCATTCTTAAAGGTTATTTTGCCTGCATTGTTGACTGTTTTCAGGATTCCCTCAGGGTCTGAGGCTTTATGGTAATCTGCAGCAAAAGGAACAGCTATTGGTGGGTGACTGCACATACGTCACACCCTCCATGTTCACACTCTTCGCTTGGCTCCCTTTATGGCCACCTCACAAGGGTCATAAAAGTGTAGCCACAAAAACACTTGATCTGAAGGATGTATTAGAGGAAGGGAAGGTTAGTAGTTGGAGCCCCACACAGCTCTGGGTTCCCTTGCGGTAGCCGGAGCTGCTCACCTCTAGTTATGCCCCCTCCTCTAGTCTAAGGATGAGCTACAATTTTCATCAAAGTCATTTTTGTATCAAAATATTATGGATTTTTGTAAGGTTAGATACACACTGTTGCAAGCATGAGAACTTTCTTTACATGTGTTCTCTCACATCCATCGACTTCAATGCATTTGTAGAAAATGTGATATCACAGGCCCATATTTTCTCACAAATACTCTCATCTCTGTAAAAATGTCTTTCTGCCTATTTCTTTTTGTGAGGAATCTAATCTGTGCAAAAATGTGAATTGTGAAAATAATAGCAAAAAAATGACCGTATTCGTACATCTCATTCAGCAAGTTAATAAAAACAGTCAGTTGTAGAGGAAAAATTCAAAGCTTTTTTTATTTTATTTTTTTTCTAGAAATCTGATTTTTTTTCAATACAAGGGAGTGGTGGATTTTTTGGGATGAATTTTTATGAAAATTGAATGTTGTAGGGTAAATTGGTAATTTCTTAATGTATAGACCCAAACAATTAATTCAGTTTTCAATCATTTTTTTTCATAATTAGGTAAAAATTGAATACACGTGTGTGTACATTGGTCAGATTTTTCAAATGGTAGTATCAATCAGAAAAATTATTGTAATCCTTGAATTGAAAAGAAATTGAAAAAAATGTATGATGTGTCGCCACCTTAAAGAGAACCTCCGACCAAGAATAGAACTTTATCCCAATGAGTAGCTGTTACCCCCTTTTACATGAGAAATCTATTCCTTTTCACAAACACACCATCAGGGGGCGCTGTATGGCTGATATTGTGGTGAAACTCCTCCCACAAAGAAATTCTGAGTACGTACTCTTGGCAGTTTCCTGTCTTTGAACCCTGTTGCATTGTGGAAAATAGTGTTTACAGCTGTTTCCAACTGCCAAAACAGCAAGCAGCAGCTACATCACTTGCCAGCAGTAAAAATGTCACCATGTGATAAATCTCAGCATATAAATCAGGGATTTAAAATATTTTACAATGGGCAAACACTGACTAAATCATTTATACATAATTATTGTAAAAATTAAGCACTTTTTTATTACATTATTTTCACTGGAGTTCCTTGTTATAAATCACCTTTTGCTCCGGCACCAGCAAACTCATCAGCAAGAGTTGCAAACACGACTCATCACAGCAAGCAGGAGATAGACTTTCTCAGTCGTCTTCAAAGTTTGATGGAGTTTATTAAGTACACAACTATACAGATATAGTTTATCATATCCTAGCCAAGCAAATCCTCATGTTGCGTTACATGTTGCGTTACAGCAGCGTGATTATCTTCCTGCTGAAGATAATCAGGTCCTCTTAGACTGGCTTAGACCCCTCGTGGTGTCATAATACCCACCTACTCGATTAATATTTAATGACCACTTTTCACTTACTTACAGGAATGTCATATTTTGTAAACATGGCCTATGTTGATTGTTCTCGTAGTCCATTTGTCTGGGACAGTGTAGGCCTGTGGCCTTCCTTCAGGAACATGTTCTCAGTATCTGCTTGTTATCCATCTGCTTCAAGCAGACACTGAGATGCTTCTGCCTACATCACAAGAAACTCTATTTTAAAGGTATATTCTGCGAACAAGCCTTTTACCTAAACTCAGTCCAAATAACTGAGGCCTACTTAAATTATAACAATCCCCCCTAAAATGGCTTGATCCGCAGATCCCAGCTTCTAAACCCAGCTTCTAAACCCAACAGTACCTGGTTTCTTTTCTTTATGTTTCACTTTTCGATGTTCGTGCTCACACAACTTCTCTGCTCTAGGCGGTTATCCCTGGGAGAGAGGGCAAGACCTCTTGGTCTTCCTGTAACCAGGCTCTCTGGGGAGGCCCTACTTCTAAGTCCCTCTATACCACACTCTCAGCATTTGCGTCACTTGCGTATCACTCACAAACTTGCATGATCACAGAAAAGTGAAACTCGTTTGTCTGTTACACAATGGAGCAGTGCCAGGTGCCTTCTAAAGAGCGCCTTTATACCATCAGCTCCACCCCAGGTACTACTAAACCTATACCCATAACCCTGTATATCTCTTAATTTGGAAATATTGGTTCATGAGATTGTTTATGAGGCACCAATCTCTTGACCAGGTTAATTTGTTTTGCGTAATTTGACTCACAACCTCACCTGGAAAATGATGCCCAAAGTTGTCATCCCCATCCAGACGACCAGTGGGTGTAGGAAGAACTTTTGAACTGCAGAGGCCCAGTCCGAGTGTCCCTGGAACATCGCCGGAAACCTTTTCCACCAGGTCAGACTGGAACTCACCTGCTTATTTTTGAGTTCTACCTCGTTAAGATCACCTGGATCATGGTAAAATCTTACCTCTAACTTAGTGTTTTGTTTGTTTAACCGTTGTAACAAAGTGTGGTCGTCTTGGGTCCCCTTTGTCCCATGTCGTGTTATCTTTCAGGATGGGAACTTCCCGTGAAACTTTGAACTTTAGAGTTCTCTTAACAATTTGAGGAATAACATCATCAAACTTGGATGACTCGATCCATATGGGATCTCCACTCACACAATATGTTCCCCTTGAAAGATTCACCTTCTTGTAACAATTATGAAAATGTACCTTGAATGTGTCCTTAGACATTATGTTAAAAAAAACAAACCTTTCCTTCAGCCACCGGAACTATCGGTTTGGCTTCAGGGCGGATCTTTTGAATGGTAGCCTCGCATTCTGTGTTATTGAGCCAGCAGGCTTCTTTACTAAATTTGACTTGCCCCGGCAAACACAGGTACCTCTGTGAGAATTTCCCGCATGAGGACAACTCTACTTGTTTCACCTCCCCGTCTAGCGACCAAAAAAGGTTGACCTCTCAGGTCATGGTGTAAGACATGTGTTGAGGTGGGAACTAAGGAAGTGGTGGTGCCTAAAGAATTGTTGCACCCTTTCCATTTGTTCACCCAAACATCTCGAAGCTTCCATGCAAAAGATCATTCTCCAGAAAAATCGATAAACCTCTCCTTGTCCAATCTCAGTTGTACAGGATCTTTTAGCATCTCCCTGACAAAATATGTCCCCAACTGTCCTGATTGGACCTCTTCCCCCCTTATGTCCTGAGGCACAATGTGTACCTGAGGTCGGGAAGACTGTACTCTCTGCAATCTTTCAATTAAGAGTACCTCTTCACTTACCCAACTCTCATGAGGATAAGCTGTTGCATATGGACTGTGTAATATCGTCCCCTGTTGTGACCCGTGTGGTGTGAATGGGGCTCCCTGTGTTGGCTTTCCCTTCCCCGGGATCGCTCTCCCCACCCTCTTTGTCACCTGGAAATGTGGCTTGGTCTCGATTTTTACTTCTTGTTTCGAGAACCACGAACCCTCGGCTTTCCAGCCTTTACGTGTGTATAGTTGTTTCAGAGACACCCTCTGTTGGTAACCCCAGAGTGTGATGTTGTCCCCTGCGTCTCTCCGGTAGGAGAATTGACGCCTCCTGCTCGTTCCTCTCCAATCTGGAACCATCTCACTCTTGATGACCAAGACAAGGTACCCCCGGATCACACACTCCACCTTTTGCATGTACCCATTGTACTGCAATGTACCTTTTAACAAAACTTTGGATCGGGCCTTCGATTCTGGGAGTGTGACATTCAAGAGCAGGTTTACACTGCTGTTCAATTCAGACTTCCAGCACACCTGACCCTTCAGACCTTTCACCAACATTGTGCCATGAAATTTGTTTCCACCTGGCACTCTCTTTTCCTCCATCCCTGCTTGGTCTATCTGTGCCAATCAGAGGGAGGTGTGAAAGGATCAGTACCTTTGTCACCCAACATTAACATGCTTGGGCCTTGTGTTCTCATTAACCCCTTATTGTTCATGAGAATGTCCTCGCTTTGTTCTCCTAGGAAGAAATGGCAGCCTAGGATCACCATCAGCACGGTACTCTTCATTATAAAAGCACCTCCTTGGGAAAGAAAAACATTAGCAATTTGCATTATGCTTTGCTCAGCCAGTTTTTTTAGTCTCTTTCCGATCTCAGGAATCTCGTTTTTTAGTCTCTTTCCAATCTCAGGAATCTCGTTTTTTAGTCTCTTTCCAATCTCAGGAATCTCGCTGTTCTCCAAACTCGGATTGGCATCTGGAACCTTTCGCTTATCCGACTGACATCTCCATCTTTGCTGCCAGCACTGCAGCTGTCTCGATTCCATATTGCCAAACTCCTGAAATCGAAATACAAACAAATCAATTCTTATTAATGATTTGGGTTTCGCCCTGCGGCTTGTACTCTGTACACTTTAAATTGATCAATATATACCGTAATTGATCTCGTTACTTTATGGTTCTCATGAACTCTGTTTACTCTTTTTGGTAGACTGGAGTTAAACTTCTCTCCCCTACCTAAGTACTATCCTAAGTACTTACCTGTTTAAAATATGCTCCCGCGGACTTCACCGTTGGAAGCTCTCACCTCATTGCAAGCTCTCACCCCCCCCCCCTTCTGTACATACGCGGCCGTCGTATGCACAGATTACGGATGCCACACACCTGTTGCTGCTTTGCAGGTGTGCCTGCAATGCTCTTACTTATTTTCGCATTGACTTACCTAGAACTTCATCGATCACAGCCCTCACTGCACGACGTCCTGTTTAGTGTACCCTCTGACCAATGTTTGCCGTGCTACTACCCCCAGACTACAAAAAAAAATGGCTGCCTCCCTGTAGGAAGGAGCACTTTGCACTTAAACTACACAGGGTGCAGGGCTAAGCATTCCAGCGTCATATGCCTGTATGCAGATCCCTGAATGCCCACTTGGTAGGTAGTCATATGGCAAACCTGTACTGATTCACTGTCACTCTGTAAATGGCAATTCCTTCATCTTTATAATTGCCCCTTGAACTGCTTCCAGTTCTGTTCTGTGCTAAACTGAATCAGAGCTGGAGAAAAGAAGAGAAAGAAAAAAATATATATATTTGACCAATCGGTGGGCGAGGAAAAACACGCCAACAGCTCAGCAATGACTCCTTTGTCAATCTCTGGTCCTGTCCCTGACACAAAAACCCCCGCAAAAAAGCAGTCGCAGCGAGTACACCTGGATTGGTCAACTCCTTTCTTACTCTCTGTTCCTCTCTCCCTCTCCAACTATGCACTGTCCCCCTATCTCTATTGGGAACACATGCTGCACCGCACTTTAAGGTGCCTCACTTAAAGGAATAATCCCATAAGCAACCCCGTCCAGATAACCCCCCCTGATCCGCTCTTGCAAATCACTCCCTGGGAAATATCTGACTTCTACGTGTCTCCATGCCCCTGGCTGGTAAACACTTCCTATCCGTGACCATGCAACTTGCTTGGCTCACGTATGCAGACACTCCCTGTGCCCAGACTTCTTCTGAGGAAATCATCTGGAAGCCGAGAAACTCAGTAGAATCTCTCTTCTGTCCCCACTCTGGACCCCCCTCCCACCAGCTGCTTCCGTGCACGGCGCCGTGTGCACAGCTGTGACGTGGGATCCCCCCCAGCACATCCTCCCCCTGCCATTGGGGCATGCCTATCAGTGGGCGCTTCCCGCCCCCCCTCCTAATACATCATGAAGGTGGGCATGGCTTGCTCAAACCTCCGACTCCATTTTGAGTCCTGGCATGCCAGCAAAGATGGCTGCTATGTAATCCCCCATAGCAACCTCTTAATCCTATGCACCTTTAGGAAAAAAACTGTTAGAACATACAATGTATATGCACACTAAACATTTCAGCATATATATCTCTCGGATACCTGAAAAAACAGACAAATAGCACAACAGTTTGTGAAATTTCCTATCTCCTCCTCAGAAAAACGCAAATCATCTTGGGCATGTAGACGGAGGGAAAAAACCCTCTGAACCACAGGCTCTACCCTGCAGAACATCACACAAACACCCCTGTAACTAACATGCTGACAGAGAAGAAAACATGCCTCAACCAGCTAACAAGTGCTATAACCCCTACAAACCGCTAAAGACACACAGCTTGAAACTTGAACTGCGCCTCTCTCTCGCTTTTCTCTCACCGTAAACTGCAGCCCCCCTGCACTACACACACATCTGAACTGAAATCCAGCTGGCATCACTCCCCGCTCTCCTAACACCCTACGCAGACAGCAGGGCCGGGCCGAGGCAGAGGCTGGGCAAGCTGCAGCCTATGAGCGCAGCCACTTGAGGGCGCAATTCCCTTCTTGATACTTACTGTTTTGTGCCCAGTGCCACCCGTCTGCTGGCTGCTGCTGGTTTGGCGCACCGGTATGCTAAAATGTTGGAACATCGGCACTGACTGACTGAGCTTATCTCCCTGGTGTCAGCCGCCTATGTAGCGCGCCCCCACTGCTCCTGTGCTCCATAATAGCCGCTGTCATCACAGAGATGACAGGCACGGCTGGGGCATCAAGTAACCAGGCAACAGCAGGAAGCCAGCTTCTGCTCTGATGGAAGTGGTGTCGGCTTCCTGCAGAGTTGCCTGAAGACTTTCTCTACGAGTGAGCTGTGCCTGGACTGGACGGGGGAGGGACAGTGCCTGATAGCACTGTTAACGCCAAGACCTCGGATGACTGAAGAGGTCAGGAGGGGGACACGGCTGTCTTCACATGCATGCCTGAATGAAGCAGGTATGGAGGAGTAATTGGGAGTAGAGGGGGAGAGAGAGAGAGAGAATGTGAGTACTGTATGTGTACTCTGTGTGTTTGTGTGTACTGTATATGTGTGTACTGGTTGTACTGTGTGTGTGTGTGTGTGTGTGTGTGTGTGTGTGTGTGTGTGTGTGTGTGTGTGTGTGTACTATGTGTGTGTGTGTGTGTACTATGTGTGTGTGTGTACTGGTTGTACTTTGTACTTTGTGTTTGTATTGTGTGTGTGTGCACTGTGTGTGTGTACTGCTTGTACTCTGTGTGTGTGTACTTTTTGTACTCGGTGTGTGTGTGTGTGTGACCTGTGTGTACTGTGTGTATGTGTACTGTGTTTGGGTGTGTGTACTGCTTGTACTCTGTGTGTGTACTGTGTGTGTATACTGTGTGTGGACTGTTTGTACTCTGTGTGTGTACTGTGTGCGTATACTGTGTGTGTGTGTACTGTTTGTACTCTGTGTGTGTGACCTGTGTGTGTACTGTGTGTATGTGTACCGTGTGTTTGTTTGTGTGTGTGTGTACTCTGTGTGTGTGTTTATGTGTGTGTGTGTACTGAATGCGGCGCACGGGGGGGGCGCACTTTGGAGTCTCAGCCTCTGGTGCTGGGGAACCTTGTCCCGGCCCTGGCAGACAGTAGCAGACACCTTCTCTGAGAGACAAAACGAGAGAGAGAAGAGAAAAAAAACACAAAACCAAAAAACCTAGCAGATAACACAGTTAACATCTGTCCAGCGAGGAAAAAAAAAAAACAACATGCGTGTGAACAGACAAACAAAAAAAAATCACTTGTATGCAGCCTCAACTGAACCTGCTACTAACAGAACACGAGGAGAAGAAAGAAAGAAAAAAAACAAACCACAGAAGAAAATCACGCTAGTACTGCACATTAAAGCACATAAACTCTGTTAACATAGACACCAAACACTGCTTTAAAATCAAATAAACAAAACTTTGAAACTTGCCTACGGACTTCTTATCCTGCTAGTACGATTCAGCTGTAGCAAATTTTCCACGGATCTCTCTCTGGACTCCCCTCAAAGCTGCTGAGTCTCTGTGCTTCACTTCGCTTCACTTCACTTTGCTTTTCTCAGCGGATCATCCTCTGCGGCATTTGCTGGGCCGTGCATGGGACAGCTTCTGATCCTGTTTTAGGCATGCAACTGCGTGTACGCCGCAGTTGAAATTCAAAGTCCAAGAGATCCGCCGCTGATTACCTCGAACTGCAGCCCGTGTGCTGGCTCATGCAGCCTCGCACACACCACTTATCCTCTCGATAAGCCTGTCCGCGTTTGTCTTCTCTGCTTGTTACGCTGTGGAATTTCTCGATAGACTGAATACTATCTACGGCCCGGCCCTTTCCTGTCTTGTCTTGTCTGTTAGACAGCACTGGGGTCACGGCACCACTGTTATAAATCACCTTTTGCTCTGGCACCAGCAAACTCATCAGCAAGAGTTGCAAACACGATTCATCACAGCAAGCAGGAGATAGACTTTCTCAGTCGTCTTCAAAGTTTGATGGAGTTTATTAAATACACAGCTATACAGATATAGTTCATCATATCCTAGCCAAGCAAATCCTCATGTTGCGTTACATGTTGCGTTACAGCAGCGTGATTATCTTCCTGCTGAAGATAATCAGGTCCTCTTATGTCTATTCTAAGTTACATCTTCTAGACTACCTATGTACAGCATACATTATATCAGCTTACATAAAGAGAGGAAATTATTAGGTGTTCTAGTCAGCAGATAGAGAGCATGAAAGTAGGAATCAGAGTGCGCTCCGTCAGCCCATCCGGCCCTTTAATACCGACTAGGAAAGAGTTAAATGTGACCTCATCTTAGCCATCCCCCAGACACGACTATTGGCTTAGACCCCTCGTGGTGTCATAATACCTACCTACTCGATTAATATTTAATGACCACTTTTCACTTACTTACAGGAATGTCATATTTTGTAAACATGGCCTATGTTGATTGTTCTCGTAGTCCATTTGTCTGGGACAGTGTAGGCCTGTGGCCTTCCTTCAGGAACATGTTCTCAGTATCTGCTTGTTATCCATCTGCTTCAAGCAGACACTGAGATGCTTCTGCCTACATCACAAGAAACTCTATTTTAAAGGTATATTCTGCGAACAAGCCTTTTACCTAAACTCAGTCCAAATAACTGAGGCCTACTTAAATTATAACATTCCTCTTTAAGTCTATCCATGCACATGTCAATTTTTTGATCCAATTACTCTGGTTGAGTCTGCTGGCGAGCTTTTACTCTCATAATGGTCCATAAATCAACTCATGGCCAATCTTCATTAAAGGAACTGACCTGAGAGGGATATGGAGGCTGCCATATTGATTCCCTTTTAAACAATACCAGTTGCCTGGCATCCTACTGATCTTGCATGCATCAGTAGTGTCTGAATCACACCTCAAACAAGCATGCGGCAAATGCAAGCAAACTTAAGTCAAACATCTGATCTGCATGCTTGTTCAGGGTCTATGGCTAAATGTATTAAAGGCAGAGGATCAACAGGACAGTCAGGCAATGTGCATTGCTTAAAATGAAATAAATAAGATGATAATCAATATATATGAATACATTTCTGTTCTTTTTAAATGCTGACAAAGTTGTATCTCTCAGATTAATATATAGTTGGAATGGCTCCTTTCAGTGGGAATGGCAAACACACTCAATCTTTCATAGTTTGCTCCACCACACCCACTGTTTAGCACTTGTATGTTTAAAAGGACAATCATTTTCAATTGAGGTACCATGGCACAGTCTTGCAGTGCAAAACTTGATACAACTTTCCGGCCTGAAACAATAACTGCTCATTAGGTCAAGCCAGATGATAAAATTTGTCAGTCTCATTTATGAAGGTCTTTTTCTGACACGCTTTATTGCTATTCATGAAGATTGATTTCATGGATAAGAGTTTTATGAAAACGTCATTTTTGGATTTTTGTGGCAATAAATGTGTATCAAGTTCTGTACTGCAAGACTGTGCCATGGTACCTTCATTGAAAATGATTGTCCTTTTACACATACACAAGTTGTATATCTTGCAGCAACGGCTGGATTTACACTTCTGTAATGCCAATCATTTCTTGTATTTCTGTGCAGCTGGGGTGACGTGTGTGCTTCCAACAGAACTCTTTGTCCAATCATATAGGCCAGCTGCCTATGCACTATCTGGAGGCATGCTTTGGGTCGGACTCTTTGTAATAGGCCTGGCATTCCCTTTCATTGAGGTATGAGCTAAAATGTAGTAAGTGGAACTGCAGCCAACATTTGTTTCACATTTTAGATTGAGTGGGGAAAGGTTACGATCTTGGTTTTATTACTATGTCAGCATGGGAAAGATATCTCCTAATATCCTGTCACTCCAATTACAACTACAAGATGAACATAATAAGAAAACTCTTCACGGGGGATTCTGAAATCTATAAAACCGTTCAACAGCTTACTACAAAAATTATATTTTTATTGTTGTCTGCATCCCTTTTGTAAAAAGGTTCCCTTATTTTTTGTAGCACTTCCGTAAAAGTGAGAGAAACCCTCTTAGCCGAGATGAAAGCGATATAAAACCTGATAAATTATAACTCTATCCAAAAACATGTTGGCATTGAATGAATTTATAAGTGACTCCATGTTAGCCCTAATTCAGGCACAGATCTATTTATATGCATTACTGCAACAGAACATTACTTTAATTGTGTATAGTGCAAAGGTTTTGTGGAAAAAATGGAAGCTTTTACAAAATACAATGGAAAATACCTGTTGCACCAATTCACATCATAGATCTTCATGTTCACCTCCGCAATCTCCAAAGGCCTGTTCACCACCCCCTTCCCAGTCAGTCTTAACCTGCTTGGCGGTAACCCTGATCAGGATCTGGGTGGAAAAAAGAAGCCAGAAATGGTAATCCTGAGCCTGACTCGGGGTAGCCGCCGGGAGGTATGAGTAGACAGCGCAGTGTAATGGTCTTTCTAACTCTCCTCCCCCAGGATCCAGATGCTGGCAGCCATTCTACTTCTAATCCTCAGAGGCTCTTGATCCCTCTGGAGAAATCCCCATTTGTCGCCATGACAAATGACGGCAATTTCACTATTGGGTTCCAGCATCACCCGGAGGATGGAGGGAGAATTGCAGCACTGGATCCAAGGGAGGTGAGTCTGTGCAGGGGCTGCCGCAGATCTCACTGAAGTTATTTTCCTTCTTTTAGGATCTAAAAGCTTGTGAAAAAATTGCACTGCTTTTAGTCCATAAAATCCAGAAATAATTCATATCGCCAGGGAGGTTCAAATATGCCTTGTGATTAGTAACAGGCAGTCCTGACACGGTATCAGTCAGGAGGTAGGCATGTTTCCACTACATGCAGATTGGATGCAGAAAAACTGCGTCCAATGAATGCCTATGGGAAAATCTGCCTCATGTTTAGTGGAAACAGGCCCTAACAGAGTAATCATTTCCCCCATGCATGTTTCAGATTGTCTGAGATTGAGCAGGTACCTGTGGGTTGCTGAAGGGGATGTGAAGATCTATGAACTTATGTAGCAGGTATTTCCTTCTTTGTTTTTAACATAAGGTACTTTCTTTCAAAAAACTTTATGCATAATTTTTTTTAAAGAAATATTTTGTTGAGTACATACACGGTGCCTGAACTTAATTCAGATTAATATACTTTTACTGGATATGGCCTACTTTTGCCTTTAATACATATTGACATGACTGCATCATAAAGTCTCTGTGGATTTCGAGGCTGCACTTTAAAACATAGAACTAGAGATCAGTTTTGAGAAGCCTCTCTGTAGCTATCACAGACTCCTTCCCAGGCTATGGAAATAAGTCTGAGAGTCGACTGGAGACAGTTCGAGGAAAGCAGTTACACAGTTAGCACGCCTAAAAGCTTTGCACCTGCAAACTAGGGAGCTAAGTAGTTTGCACGGGCAAAGCTGTTACTGATCGCGCGCTATTTGGTGCGCCGAAGTGTCGCACCGTTGCATGCAAAACGTTGCACCGTTCGCATGCTAAGTACGCTTATCAGGCCATTTTGCATGCGAATAGCGCGCCGTTTTGCACGCACCGTGCAGCGTTAAACTTTGCGTGTGCAAGCTTTTGCGCACATATTAGCATGTGCAAAGGCACTTTGCATGTGCTAAGGGGCTTTTCACTGGCGTGCTAACACTTAGCACGCTTTTGTGAATCAAGCCCCATGTTTGAAGTAAATGTGTTTAAAATGTACACTGCATATTTTATCTTATTAATTTACCAATCTAATGATATTTCATGGAATTTAGCTGTAATGATGTGTCTATATTTTTCCCCAGGAGGCAATGGGGCCATTTTGCTTCACGTTCTTTCTTGTTTATTGCATCAGTGTGGCTGTATATTCATTCTGGCTCTTGCCAGAGACCAAAGATCGAAGCATGATGGAAATAATGGAATCCTTTAATGCCCTGAATTTCAGAGAAGACAAGAACAAAACTATCTGCACAAGGCTCTAGACTGCAGCACTAGCAGAGAAACGGACTGTAAATGGGTGGACATTTGTCTTCATAAATGACTCTCATAAACATGAATACAAATGAAAGAAAGCATAGTGTGAAACATGCTGATGGTATTACTACCACATTTCTGTTTTGGGCAAAGGTGGTGTCATAACTGACCTAGTTCCCCTTAACTTAACCGGATCAGGTTCAAAAGTTCCGTTAAACTCAGAAAACTGAGTTGTGACTTCAGAAATAGTGTTCACTTCAATAAAACACAGTGGACCATACTAATGTCTTTAAAATCACAAATAACAGAACCTCACCAGGCTTGAAAAACGGTCCACCAGATACCCTTGAAACTTGAATACATATGAATCTGGGGTTTATAAAGTTTAGTAACTTCTCAATGACATTTTCAACTAGAAGGGAAATTCAAAAATTCATATTTGTCATAATGTCAAAATGTTTCTGAAATTTGAGGTTGAACCAAATGGATGCCACGTGAAGATCTCATTATATGCAGCACTGATGGCGGATAAATATGACATGGGGATAGTTTGGGATGCTTTTAAGGCTTACTTTCGTGGTCTTCTGTCTTGTAGGATTAACAGCTACAAGACTACCTCCAAAAAGTTAGAGAATAAAATACAGGAGGAGGTGTTTGAGTCGGAGCAGCTATATGTGGCAGATCCATCCAGTAGAGACCATGGGAAACTTCTCAGGAGCAGTGCAATGAGCTTTTAGTTGCTAAGGCCCGCAATAAGCAGTTCTTTTCTTTAAACAAGCGTATTTTGAATTTGGGGATCAGACTGCCACTTATTAGTGGCAATTGTTAAAGAGGAACTTCAGCCTAAACAAACATACTGTCATTAAAGAGAGTCTGAAGCGAGAATAAATCTCGCTTCAGACCTCATACATAGCAGGGGCATGTGTGCCCCTGCTAAAACGCTGCTATCCCGCGGCTTAACGGGGGTCTCTTCACCCCCAAATCCCCTCCGTGCAGCGGGGGAGCGCTTCCTGGTTGGGGCAGGGCTAACCGCCGTAGCCCTGCCCCACGCACGTCTGTCAGCGCGTATCTCCGCCTCTCCCCCGCCCCTCTCAGTCTTCCGTCACTGAGAGGGGCGGGGAGAGGCGGTGATGCGCCGCTGAAAGACGCGACTGGAGACAGGGCTGCAGCCGTTAGCCCTGCCTCCACAAACGACCAACTCTACGACCAACTATTGCGGGGGTTGGTTTGGGGGTGAAGGGACCCCCGTTTAGCGGCGGTTTAGCAGGGGCACACATGCCCCTGCTAACTATGAGCTCTGAAGCGAGATTTATTCTCGCTTCAGAGTCTCTTTAAGTCACATTAGTTATGTTAATTAAAATAGATAGGTAATATAATCTCTTACCCACCTTGTTTTAAAAGAACAGGCAAATGTTTGATTTCATGAAGGCAGCCATCTTTTTGTTTGAAAGGAGGTGACAGGTAGCATGAGACACAGTTGTAACTGTCCTGTGTGCTGATCACCCCTCCCAGTTGCTAGGCAACGTGAATAACAACATAGGAAATCCCATCATGCTTTGCACAGCATCAGGGAAAAAAAGCCCGGGCAGTTTTCTTTGATGGGTGAAGCTTAGCTAAAAATGCAGCTAAAAATTATGCTTTGGTAAGAAAAACAAAGTTCTGATGCTGTGAAACTGTTAAAGAAACACCAAGCCTTTTCAGTTCTGCTGAGTAGATTTTTAGTCCGGAGGTTCACTTTAAGAATCAATCTCCCCGACACCATTTGGGGCTGTAATAACTGATTCTGTGGCTGTGGTTGATGAGTTGAGAAATATGACATGAAAAATAAGGATTGTCATGAATGGCAGAATAGTTATATAGGTATGTTTAGTATATGTACAAATGGTATAACTATTAGGCTTCAATTCAGCAAAGTCAGCTGACAACAGCTGACTTTGCGGAGAAAATGTTAATTCATCAAAGCTGTTACCGCATGAAAAACTGAAATTACAGAGCAATGAGATAAATTACCGCCTTGTGACTTTCATCATCATGGCCTTATCAGAGTCACCCAGTGACATATGCAAAATGTAGCGACTGGTTGCACACAGTAATACATAGTTTCCATTTCTGGTCCCGTCCAGAGCCCATGCTGTCATTCTAAATATGTGTATATAGTATGTATGTGAAACTGCATGTATTCTTTGGAACTGCGTCTGCAGGACATTAAGTCCTGTTACAAGAGCTGCTAGCAGAAGTCTCACTTACAGAGGAACTCTAACGCCAACAAACTGATTGTAGTAATACTAGCTCTATTTTACCCATGATGTACTGGACCAGATCTACAGAAACTTCAGTATTCTTTTCAACATTTATTGTTGCTTGTACTTCTATTCTACTGTGGTTTGTAATGTTTATTTGTTAGCTTTTTTGTTGTTGTTGTTGTTGTTGTTTTTTTGTTGTATTTTTCTTTATTCTTTAAATAACTTCAAGTGAGAGGTATATGGAGGCTGTCTTATTTATTTCCTTTTAAATAATTTAAATAACTTGGCCGTCCTACTGATTCTCTACCTTGTAAGCTCGCAAGGACAGGGCTCTCTCACCCTTTTGTGTCTTGGAATGTGTTATTCATGTCGTGTCTTGCAATTTGTTATACATTTTATTCATCAGGCTACATTTGTCACTGTAATTAGCAATTCTGTTTTTTGTACCAGTGTCTATATTTGGTGTACACCAGTCTCTGTATCATCATGTACCACATGTTTGTTTCTTACTTTGTACAGTCCCACAGAATGTGCTGGGGCTTTATAATTCAATACTTAATATATTTAGCCATAGACCCTGAACAAGCATGCAGATCAGATGTTTGACTCACGTTTTTACTGGATTTGCTGCATGTTTGTTTCTGTTTCAGGTGGGTGATTCAGACACTACTGATGTCTCAAAAGATCAGCAGAATGCAAGGCAACTGGTATTGTTTAAAAATAAATATGACAGCCTCAATATCCCCCTCACTTTAGGTGTCCTTTAAAACACCACATTTCTTTCTTTAATAAATTATATGAACTTATTTAGGCTATTTTTATGTACATTTGGATTTTAAGATTTTGTGCATGTTTACTGAATATGCCTAAATGGATCTATTATGCTAGGTACACACAATGCAATTTGCGGATCAATTATTTCCAACATGTCCGATCTGATTGTCGATCGATTTTCCATGGAAGTGAATGGAAATCGGACAGAAAATCGTTGGGAAATCAGATAGGACATGCTGGAAATAATCAATCTAACATTAAATCTGTCAGAAATTTGCATCATGTGTACCTAGCATTGGTCATTAATGTAAGTTTAACAAAAATATTGGGTCCCATCCAATTCACTTTTTCTTCTAAGTTTTCTCCTTGGAGATAACTTTCATCTTCTATTGAACCACTTCACCTCCACGGGTTTCTCCCCTTAAAAACCAGAGCAATTTTCACCTTTCAGCGCTGCGTCCATTCATCTGCCAATAACTTTATCTGTACTTATCACACTGAAATGATCTGTACATTGTTTTTTTCTTTTTTTCTCCAACAATTAGGCTTTTTTTGAGTGGTACTTTTTGCAAAGAATTATTTTATTCTAAATGCATGTTAATGATAATAATAATAAGAAAAAAAATGCAAAAAAAATAATTATTTCTGTTTTCAGCCATTATAGTTTGAAAATAATACATGCTACCTTAATTAAAACCCACACATTTTATTTGCCCATTTGTCCTGGTTATTGCAACGTTTAAAATAATTCCCTAGTACAATGTATGGCGCCAATATTTTATTTACAAATAAAGGTGCATTTTTTTTTCAGTTTTGTATCCATCACTAATTACAAGCCCATAATTTAAAAAGTAACAGTAATATTCCCTCTTGCCATACCTATTAAAAAAAGTCCCAAAGGTAACTATTTTTGTGAAATCAATATAATGTTGCGCCTATTCAGACAGCAGCAGTAACTGTAAAGGGATCCCACTTCCTCAAAATGTTTGTTTATACTCGTAACTATTTTTGTATTTTTTTAAATTGTATTAAAAATAGATATTTTTTTTACAAAAGTTTTATTTGTGTAACTTTTGAGGAGTGTGGAAGGTAAAGGGTTAATTTTAAATGTAAATATAGACCTTTTTATTTAAAATGTGAATAGGTATAATTATACTATTTGGCCGTAAGATGTCCTCGCGCATAACTTTCACGTGCATACTATTGGTAAGCAGAAAGGAAGTAATGCGTGGATGTGTAGGTATCGTTTTTTGTGAATGACGGCGGCATCTCATTGATGCCTGCGATTATTCACACGCACACTTAAAACAATGAATGGGAAATAAAGCACACGCCAAATAAAACACACTTTTATTTCAAAGCCTGATCAATGTCTATGCAATGTGCACATATTCATACTATCCAGAAACTTACTGCATGCAGCGAGTTAGAATAACGCAAACATTACAACGCAGAGATGTAAACATGCCCATAGAATTGTATAGGCAGTGAATGCAGATGTAAAATTATTCAGCAATTAGAAATAAGCTCATCCGTAAACAATGGGTGCTAGGGCTTGGCTGCAACTCCCCTCATGCCCTTCTCTTACTGACGTCCCTGTCACACGTGCACAGCTGCCCATCTCCTGCACCCATCCTCCTGCTGTCTCAAGTCAGCCCGCATGCCGTGCATGTGCGCTTGCCCAAACGCAGGGACACAAGAGGACGCAGGGACACAGGGGTTTTATTATAGCGGATGCAATGGATATAGTGTGAATGCACCCTAAGTCACTGGCCTAGAATGAGAATGCAGTTCAGATGCTATGACTCTGGTCTGATTCCACTGGCTGCCTGTTTGTTACAGGTGTGTGACAAAAAAGCAACTAAAGCCTAAGGCCTTGTTTACACAGAAATCTGCACATTTATTTTAAAAATAAGATGAAAAATAATCTCCTAGGAGAAAACTCAGGAGAAAAAGTTAATTGCATATGGCCCTTAGTCCATTGCGGCAATACGCATCACAATGCGAATGTAATGATAGTCCTATGGGGCTAAGTGCAATGCGATGGGTTCTGTCAGGACAACGCAGTGGATACACTTGTGTTACAGGATGACGAGTGTGTTTACATTGGAAGTGAGGCACAATTTCTTCCACAACGACTCCTTACTGAATAGGGTCTTGCTCCAACCAGGATTCTGTGCTTATATTGTTAGGAAATTTATTGCTGTCTGTGTCACTGCTAAGCTGTCACACTCAAGCTAAAAAAAGTTTTAAAAGGTATTCTTAATATTTGTGTGAAAATGAGCTCCATGGTGAGATCTCTGTGTGTTTGTTCTCCTGCAGGAATGAAAGCACTTGAGAGCTGCAGCCAGTAACTGTGCACACAGTAGGTCATCCTGGAGCCTTGCCCAATGACTCCTTACTGAATACATATTGGCTCCAGCCGCCATCCACACCGTGGTCTCCTATGCCACAGGTGCTGTCTTTAACCAATACGCTATCCAGCCACTGCTTGTTTGCAGCACAAATAGGATGTGGTGTTAGTCTGTAGGTGGGTGAACAGTGGGGGGAAGGGGGGTTTAACTTTCTAGGGATGTGGACCGTGTGGAAGGTGGGAGTTGGTGAAGTCATACCTAGTTGTCCCCCCTGTCTCCAGCATAGAATGAGGTTTGATATATGTAAATATAAAAACCTACGAATATAGCCACGTACCTGGTGCAGAGGACTCTGAGTTGTAGAGTACACCTTCTCTTGCAGCTCCCCAATTAGGGGGTGAGAACAGAGTTTACTGGGCACGAGTGATTGAGAATTGGTCAATTCTGCAACCGTGCAGATGGTCGGATGTGAGCTGGGTTGGCAACAGACATGGTGATCAAACTGGCAGAAATTCAGCAATGGAGCGGGTTGTTGGACAATTAATGATTGCAGGTTGCAGGATGCACACATACAGTACAAGCTGTAATACTACACTACTGGTGAGTAGTTCTCCCTGAGCCTAAGTAGCTATTTGGACGCGAAATACGTATATGCACCAACGTTCCCTCATGTTTGTCCATGAACAAATGTAGATCTGCACACTGTTTGGTGCGAATACTTATGTCAAGATGTGGAACATGCATGCTCACAACCATCCACACTCCCACGCATGTCGGCATGTCTAGTCATGCTGGAACACTCAAGGATACCCGTAAGTGCCCGTTGCTGAACTCGGGCTCTCCCCTCTGCGCTTCCCTCCTGCATCTATCTAAGTGTCAGCAGCGGCAGCAGAAGCAGCTATAATTACCTCCATTCACCACGGAGGTTGCCGATCTGCAAGGGCTTCACATTACTTCCTGTAACAGGAAGTAATGTGAAGCCCTTGCAGATCGGAGACCTCCGTGGTGAATGGAGGTAATTATAGCTGCTTCCGCCGCCGCTGCGACACTTAGATAGATGCAGGAGGGAAGCGCAGAGGGGAGAGCCCAAGGTGAGGGAGGGGGGGGACTGTCCCCCCTCCCTGCTGATGTGCAAAGCTCTCCCCTAATGCTGCGAACCCTCCTGCCCCCCCCAAAACGGGCATGAGCGGGTCCCAGGGTGGGGGACCCGCTCAAATTCTTGCAGGGGGGCCCGGGGACTTCTAGTTATGCCCCTATTGTTGTACCATTATTATTCCTTTATGTACTTCACCCTATCCTAATACGGGGAAATTCGTAAAACTCAAGAGCTGTGGACGTTATCTTCAAAGTAAAATATTTTTAACAGGTAATTTTACAGGGAAGTTCCACGGGGTACCATTGACTAAGGATTAAAAATGTTTAATTTATAAAATTGCCAGTATTTTATCTGCTCCAAAATGTATTAGGACAGCAGTGACTCTGACTCCAGGGTCTGTCTGGCCGGATGGTGCAATAATGCCACCCTGAAGTTTTAAATCTTCGGTGGTGTGTATGGTGGAAAGTGTGGGGATGGGGAGTAATAGGAGCTGGGTGGAGGACAGTACCGGTTTCACCCTCTCTGTGGCCTGAAGCAAACTTTGGAGGATGTGCTGCCTTTCCTGCCCCTGAAACACTGATGTATATATATATATATATATATATATATATATATATATATATATATATATATATATACACACACAGTATATATATATATATATATATATATATATATACACAGTCTATCTATATCTATATATATATATATCTATATATATATATATATATATATATATGTATATATATATATACCCCCCTTATAAACCCCATCACAGGCGAGTGATCACCAGGCTAGTTAGAGGGGAAGCTTTGGCACGCAGCCAATCAGATGGGAGTTCTGGCACCAGACCAGCCAATCACAGCCACCCGCTGCTTCTTTTGCTAACTGGTGCCAATGGTCTCACGGGTGGGACCACGGCACCATTATTGGGCCAATCATTGGTAGAAGTGTGACCTATCAGATGTCACTGCTACTGATCGAGTACAATGATTGTCCCGATGAAGGTGCCGTGGTCCCAAAAACAAAACAATGGCCGGTCTGGTGCAGGCACCCCCGCCTGATTGGTCGTGTGCCAAAGCAACCCCTCTAATTGGCCAGGGGTGATATTTTACCAGTAATGGGGTTTTGCGGTAGCATACCCTATGATGTCACAGGGAAGGGCGACAGGTGCCACTATTTGAATGAGGAAGGGGATTCAGGGATGCGTGGATGAGGAGGGCAGTATGTGTGCCAGGAAGGTGGACAGGGGGGAGCGGGAAAGTGGCAGGAGCCAGGTAACCCAAACTGTTTGTCCAAACACTGCCCCCTAGATTTTGCCACCTGAATCGCATGATTCAAGTGGCTTCATTGTAGGCTCGCCCCTTTGGGGGTGTATATTTTAAAGATGGGTGGAGGGCTTGGGGTGGGAGGTATAATGTGAGAGTAGTAGGGAGTGTATAGTTTGAAAAAAATGGAATTGAGCTTTAAAGGTAATGTCCAAGCAAAATAAAAAAATGAGTTTCACTTACCTGGGGCTTCTACCAGCCCCATGCAGCCATCCTGTGTCCTCGTAGTCACTCACTGCTGCTCCAGTCCCCCTCAGGCAGCTTGCCGTCCTCGGAGGTCGGCGGGACGCATTGCGTACATTTTTACGCATTCCCGCAAGTGCAGTTTTAGTGGTTTTGAACCAGAAATACGTAAAAATGTATGTGTTAATGTTCCTGCACTGGCGGTAATACGTAAAAATGTACGCAATGCGTCCCGCCGACCTCCGAGGTCGGCAAGCTGCCAGCGGGGGACTGGAGCAGCAGTGAGTGACTACGAGGGCACAGGATGGCTGTATGGGGCTGGTAGAAGCCCCAGGTAAGTGAAACTCGTTTTTTTATTTTGCTTGAACCTTCCCTTTAAGTGATTTCTCAATGCTGATTATAAGTAAAGGTAAAAACATGTTTGTAAATGTATTGCAGAAACTGCTAAAACTTGGGGGATGCTTTCAATGCTGGAATTCTTCTTTAGTTTTATTACAATGGCTTTTCTGTACTAAGGGCAACTTTTTTTTTCTTGGTGGTGAACTCTAAGGTTTAACTAGAAATAATGTTTAATGTACCCTTATGATGTCCTGATGTTTGGTATTGTACCAGTTTCTGTTCAGTACAATATTGTCTTTGGCTCAGGACGGCCAGTGATCAATCCAAATTACACACTGACACATTGTGATAACCCTTTGCTCTGCTGAGTCCCGTGGTTATTCTCAATAATCATCCATGTGAGAAAGTCCTCTGCTATGGGTGGCCTCCTCTCAGATCTGGTGAGTAAAAACATATACTAATACTGCAATCCATGTAAAAGCATGCCATTAAGATTGTTGTTCTCCTGATCATATTGCAGGACTATATGAAACAGTGCAGAAAAATACCTTTACTTGTAAAATAATTGTATCCTGCATCTAGTTCTCTCATTAAATTTAAGACAGGACTTGAAACATACCATGTTGTTTTTTAAGGCTTGGTTCACACATAACATGGTGTCCATTCCAGTCCTGTCAGTTTGTGACAGTTAGAATCAGCGTTGTATGTGTTTCTATGAATGTATTCACACATAGGGCTTGATTCACAAAACGGTGCTGTTAGCACGGATTTTCGCGCGTTTTAGTGCATTTTCGCGGGAAAAACGGTTAACGCGTTCGCACGATAATGTGAATTTTTGCGCGCAAAATCGTTATTACGCTAAATTTCACACGAAGCATTTTTCACAGCGTACTAACAGTTAGCACCGTTTTGTGAATCAAGTCCATAAATCTGTACATTTCCAGTCTAGTCCTTTCCTGTCCGTTTTGTATGTGTCTCTATGGCTGTGTTCACACATAAAAGAAGTACATTCCGACTCCAGTCAGGTAAAATTGTAATACCAAATACAAAGCCATTTTCTGTTTGTAGAATACAGAAATGTACTGTATACTACTGTATACTAGTTGTGGAGAAGATCCAAAACATACTATTTGTCAAAATAACAAAAAATGATTTAGCTTATAGTTTTAACCACTGGAGGACCGCAGTGTTAACGCCTCCTAACCCCAGCCCCCCCCCCCCCCCCCCCCCCAAAGACCAGGCCATTTTTTGCTAAATTTGGCCACTGCAGCTTTAAGGCCTCTCTGCAGGGCCGCACAACTCAGCGCACAAGTGATTTCTACCCCCCTTTCTCCCCACCAACGGAGCTTTCTGTTGGTGGGGTCTGATCGCTCCCCTAGTGTTTATTTTTATTTTAATAAATATTCATGTTATTATTTTGTTAATAAATTGTACTGTTTATAATTTTTTAAAAACCCCTGCCCCCCAGCCAGCCAATCACGACGATCGGCTGTCATAAGCTTCAGCCTATTAGAGCCGATCGCTCTCCTGTGTCCCAGGGGGACAGGCGTGTCACTTGGCTGTCCCCAGTACAGCGCTGCTTTAGATCGCATCGCTGTACTGTGTTAATAGACGGCGGTTTCACCATCCAACAGTTTCCTAGCGGTGATCGCAGGGGTGCGTGCACATTGGCGCACGCAATCTCCTGCAAAACAGGCCCGCAGGACCTTACGCCAATCGACAATAGGCGGTCCAGGGGCTGCCGCAGCATCCACGCCTGCCGACGTGACGCGGTCGGCAAGTAGTTAATGGCCACTGGCACATATTTTTCTTTGCAAGCTTTCAAGTCCCTTCTTCAGGCATGATCCAGGACTTGAATATTAAACAGGGAAGTCAACTTGGCCACAACCACTCAATCCACTTAGAAAACATAAATATGAGTACCTGAAGAGAGGTATTTTTAGGAAAATGTAAATCAACTTGAATTATAGGCATATAAATGACACAGTATTGCAGTGGAAAGAATAAGGGCCATACCAACAAGCTCAGCAACACATACACATATGGACTCCCACAACCATACACAGGACAAGTAAATAGAGGATACAATCTACAGACAATTTATATCGTCAGACTGCAGGTGGCCAACCTAGCAGCAGTGTCAGGATTGTAAGATACCTCTCATGCAGTGTGTGCGCAGATCACTGCACTGTGTGAGCAGATCACTGCAGTGTGTGAGCAGATCACTGTAGTGTGAGAGCAGATCACTGTAGCATGTGAGCAGGTCACTAGCATGTGAGCAGGTCACTAGCATGTGAGCAGGTCACTAGCATATGAGCAGATCACTGTAGCGTGTTAGCAGATCACTGTAGTGTGTGAGCGGATCACTGCAGTGTGTGAGCGGATCACTGCAGTGTGTGAGCGGATCACTGCAGTGTGTGAGCAGATCACTGTAGCATGTGAGCAGATCACTAGCATATGAGCAGATCACTGTAGCGTGTTAGCAAATCACTGTAGTGTGTGCGCAGATCACTGTAGTGTATGAGCAGATCACAGTAGTGTGTGAGCAGATCACTGTAGCATGTGAGCAGATCACTAGCATATGAGCAGATCACTGTAGCGTGTTAGCAAATCACTGTAGTGTGTGCGCAGATCACTGTAGTGTATGAGCAGATCACAGTAGTGTGTGAGCAGATCACGGTGCTAGTGTGGCTTAGTTAGAGATCGCTGTATGTGCTCATGCAGGATTGATTATTTAATCACTGTCTTTACTATTGTCCTTCCTGCTCACACACTGCATGAGAGGTAGCTTACAATCCGGACACTGTTACTAGGTTGGCCACCTGCAGCCTGACGATATAAATTGTCTGTAGATTGTATCCTCTTTGTACTTGTCCTGTGTATGGTTTTGGGAGTCCATATATGTATGTGTTACTGAGCTTGTTGTGTTAGGCCCTTATTCTTTCTACTGCGATACTGTGTAATTTGTCTGCCTATGATTAAAGTTGATTTATGATAAAGAACTAGATCAGAACTTTGCAAAAATGAATGTTACATGCATAAGCTTACATATGAGACATAGGATGATTTGTAGACACTCACAAAGGTCTTTGTAATGCCTCATGTATAAGTACCGGTATATGTAATATTCATTGTTAATCATTAAGGGCCCTTTCACACTGAGATGAAGCTCAGACTCGGTGACATCACCTGATAGCCTTGTAAGACTTTGATTCACTCACTGGGGTACCTTTTGTTTTAGCACATGAATGTGACCAGCAAATCAGAGCCTACACATCTATTACCTGATAAGACTGATCACATGTTTCTTCACAAACAACAAGTAGAACTGTAGACACTTATTCTGAATCCTGGTAGCAAGTGTTCTGCACCATCATGCTTACATAGCTCTATGCTTGTGTTTTCCAGGTTCATCACTGGAGACTTCTTCCATTAATCATTGTTCTGGGTCTTGGATGTGGCTTGCCTTTAGGATACCAGGTGTCAGTGATTAGCTCATCGTCACTGGTAAGCAGGATCTCTTACAATACCGTACAGGAGCCATAAATAAATACATATTAAAAAACATTTATTTATACACCATTGGCATCTTCTGCAGCTGTTTTACACAGTATATAGTCAGGTCACTCACTGTCCCTCAGAGGGGCTCACAATCTAATCCCTACCATAGTCTTATTAGTCTTATGTCCATCATAGTCTAGGGCCAATTATTATTTTTTTTTTTTGGGGGGGGGAGGAGGGGGAATAACTTATCTGTATGTTTTTTGGATGTTAGAGAGAATTGGAGTGCCTGAAGAAACCCCACACAAACATGGGAAGAACATATACACTCCGTGCAGAGATACCCCAAATGGGGTTCATATCTATGGACCCAGCGCTGCAACGAGTCTGTGCTGTCCACTACGCCCCCATGCTTCCCAAACCAACTCACTATTTAATTTGAGTATTAGATTGACTCTATTGTTTGGTTACAAGGGGGACAGCTGAAGCTTCCATCTGGAACTAAAACTAAGAGATCTAAATGGTTAACACTATATGAAAGATTTTTCCAGCATCCCCTGCCACAGTTATAGCTTATGGAAGGAGAGAAAATGTTAGGCATGAGGGTTGTAATTTCCTGCATTTCACATACAAGTTTGCCTAACTAAAGGGAATAACATTGGGATCAGTCCTGCTTGGGTGTCGGGTACACAGGTGTAAATGGGCCATAAAGCTGACTACAGGGTGGTGAAAAGTTCAGGCATAATGTGACTACAGTCTACAATCCAAACAAAAGAAAAAGATGTTCCGCTGCACCGTGGGTTGGGTATAAAGCAATCTTCAGTTTATTGACACATCAGTAGATACACAAATGGCTCACGCGTATCGGAGCTCACAGTGGCTCCTTTACTACTTCCCGACCGCCGTATGTACAAATGGCGGCCGGGAAGTGCACCCCGCAAGGACCGCCGTATTGACAAATGGCGGCGGTCTATGTAGGGGCATGGGCGGAGCGACCACTTAGCAGAGCCGGCGAGCGGAGGAATCTAAAAAGTAGCCAATAGAAATGTATAAGGCACTTTGTTAAGTAAACAAAGTGCCTTATACATGCTTCCTCCTCGCCTCGTGGTCTCATTGTTGCTGAGACCACTAGCGAGGAGGAAGCACTTAGTAAGTATATTGCACACCAGCCTTTTTTGCCTACCAGCCCCCCTGATCACCCACCCCAGGCCTCATACCCCCCCCTGATCACCCCAGCAGACCCCTGCCTAGCACCCTTGCACCCCTGCAAAACCCCCACCCCCCCACCTGCCACTAACTAGCGACGCTGCCCCTTAGTTTAGGTCCCTAACTGCCTCCTAGTCACCCCTGATTCCCCCCCCCCTACCTTTAGATCACCCCCAGACCCCATCCCAGACTACCCCCCTGTATACTGTATACATCTGTATACAGCTACCTTACCCCCTGATCCCCCTCTGATCCCCCTCTGATCACCTGTCTATCACCTGTCCATCACCCCTCAGCACCCCCACCCATCAGAGCAGACCCTAACTGCCCCGCGGGGGTAACCGATCACCTGCCCAGGCCCTCGATTGCCCTCATACCCCCCTCCTGATTACATCCCCTGCCCTTTGTTTACATCTGTCCTCCCCAGCGATCACTAACTGATCTGCGATCAGTAACCCCCTGTGTCTGCCTCTCATCAGATCAGGACTCAGTCTGCCCCGTGCGGGCTCCTGATCAACCCCCCACCCCCTCAAATCGCCCTCAGACCCCCCCCCCCCCCTAATCACCGTCCAAGTGCATTGTATTTGACTGTGCTGCGCTTGTATTCGATTGTGCTGCGCTTGTATTTGATTGTGCTGCGATTGTATTTGATTGTCCCGTGATCTGCTTCGATTGTCCCGTGATTGTTTGATTGCCTGAGACCCCACTTCCCACCACACCCAACCCCACCCTCCCCCCCACCACACCCAACCACCACCTTCCGAGTGCATCAGATTTGCTTGTGCTGTGATTGGAGTCGATTGTGCTGTAATTGTATTTGATTGTCCCGTGATCGACTTCGATTGCCCCGTGATTGTTTGATTGCCTGAGACCCCACTTCCCGCCACACCCAATCCCACCCTCCCCCCATCACCTTCCGAGTGCATCAGATTTGATTGGGCTGTGATTGGATTCGATTGTGCTGTAATTGTATTTGATTGTCCCGTGATCGGCTTCGATTGCCCCGTGATTGTTTGATTGCCTGAGACCCCACTTCCCGCCACACCCAATCCCACCCTCCCCCCATCACCTTCCGAGTGCATCAGATTTGATTGGGCTGAGATTGGATTCGATTGTGCTGTAATTGTATTTGATTGTCCCGTGATCGGCTTCGATTGCCCCGTGATTGTTTGATTGCCTGAGACCCCACTTCCCACCACACCCAACCCCACCCTCCCCCCCCACCACACCCAACCCCACCCTCCCCCCCCACCACCTCCAACCACCACCTTCCGAGTGCATCAGATTTGCTTGTGCTGTGATTGGAGTCAATTGTGCTGTAATTGTATTTGATTGTCCCGTGATCGACTTCGATTGCCCCGTGATTGTTTGATTGCCTGAGACCCTACTTCCCACCACACCCAATCCCACCCTCCCCCCATCACCTTCCGAGTGCATCAGATTTGATTGTGCTGTGATTGGATTCGATTGTGCTGTAATTGTATTTGATTGTCCCGTGATTGGCTTAGATTGCCCCGTGATTGTTTGATTGCCTGAGACCCCACTTCCCGCCACACCCAATCCCACCCTCCCCCCATCACCTTTCCGAGTGCATCAGATTTGATTGTGCTGTGATTGGAGTCGATTGTGCTGTAATTGTATTTGATTGTCCCGTGATTGTTTGATTGCCTCTGAGACCCCACCAACCCCAATACCTCTCAAATACTCCCTTTTTGCTAGGTAGGTGCTCTTTTTTCTGGGTAGTCTCGGAGGAAAACCCCATAAATTTAGCAATCCAAAATGGCAAGAAGGGGGCTTTCCGATGACGAGGTATACAGGTACATGGACCAGTCGGATGAGTTCTTTTGGGAAGAATCATCCGTCGAATCTTCCGGGTCCGAATTTGAACCTGTAGAAAGCAGTGGTTCCCTGACCGATAGTGATGACGAGGCTATGGTCCCGGCTAGAGCCAGGCGTACCAGACCCCAAGTCGTTAGACCGCAGGTGGCGCAGGATCCGCCTCAAGGGCAGCAGGGTGGTGCTAGCGCTGTTGATAGTTTTCTTGGTGAGGCAGGCACCAGCAGCGCAGCATCTCCTGGACTTAGTGCCAGTGCTTCCGTAGACCCTGGCGAAGTGGTGAGCGTCAGCATGGAAGTTGACACTGGTACGGTGGCAAGTGCAGTAGTACCCCCGTCGCAGCCACCAAGAAGAAGACGGGCCCGTAGTACCCATAGACTCCCAGAGGTGCTGGCACAACCAGATTGGCAATCCCCTGATTCCGCCGCACCCGTAGTGCCCCCTTTCACCGCCCAGTCTGGAGTCCAGGTGGCGACAGCTCATCTAGGAACGGCCCTAGAATTTTTGCAGCTGTTCATCACCCAGGTTCTCTTGGACTTAATTGTGGTTGAGACCAACCGTAAAGCCACACAATTCATCACCGAGCACCCGGAGAGCATGTATGCCCAGCCTTTCGGGTGGAAACCAGTCCAAGTTTCCGACATTAAAATCTTTTTGGCCCTTATCCTTCACTTGGGACTAATGAAACAGAATGTATTGCGGTCGTATTGGTCTACGAACCCAGTACATCATGTTCCCTTGTACCCTGCTGCCATGTCCAGGACACGATTTGAGTCCATCCTGCGCTTCCTGCACTTCAACGACGACAAAACCTGTCTTGAAAGGGGAGACCCTGCTTATGACCGGCTCCACAAAATTCGGCCCCTCATAGACCACCTGTCCTCAACATTTGCAGATGCTTATATCCCTGAACAGAACATCTGCGTAGACGAGTCCCTCTTACGCTTTACCGGGCGCCTTGGCATCAAACAGTACATCCCAAGCAAGCGCGCCCGGTATGGGGTGAAACTGTATAAGCTCTGTGAAAGGGCCACAGGCTATACATGTCGTTTTAGGGTCTATGAGGGAAAAGACTCAAAATTGGAGCCGGTCGGATGCCCTGACTACCTGGGGAGCAGTGGAAAGGTTGTGTGGGACTTGGTGTCACCCTTGTTCCAGAAGGGGTACCATCTTTTTGTGGACAATTATTACACAAGTGTGGCTCTCTTTCAGCACTTAAAGTTAGAAGGAATCCGATGCTGTGGCACTGCGCGGCCTAGTCGCCAGGGCTTCCCCCAACGGCTCATTACCACCAGACTTGAACGGGGGCAGAGGGCCGCCTTGCGTACTGAAGACCTGCTCGCGGTGAAATGGAGGGACAAGAGGGACGTTTACTTTCTGTCCACCATTCACACAGACACGACAGTCCAAATTACACGGGCAACTAAGGTCATTGAAAAGCCCCTTGTCGTCCACGAATATAATGTCAACATGGGAGGGGTGGACTTCAATGACCAGAGGTTAGCGCCCTATTTAATGACCCGGAAAACAAGACGCTGGTATAAGAAAGTGTCTTTTTATCTGATTCAATTGGCAGTTTACAACAGCTTTGTTCTCTACAGTAAGGCTGGGAGAACTGGATCTTTCCTCCAATTTCAGGAACAGATCATTCTGGACATCCTGTATCCAGGAGGTGCTAGGCCCCCCCCCCCCCCCCCCCAGATGCAACTAGCCGACTGCATGGTAGGCATTACGCCTATCAGATTCCGTGTGCCCCAGGTCAACGCATCCAAAGAAAACGTTGTCGTGTCTGCAGCAGGACTGGAAGAAGGAATGACACCAGTTTTTATTGTCCCCGCTGTCCTGACCAGCCTGGCCTATGCGTAGGGCCGTGTTTTGAGAGGTACCATGAGCAGGTACACTATTAGAACCTAGGGAACTCCAGACACAGGAGTAGGCACACACTCAGTGGTCTTTTGCACATTGTCGCAGGGAGAGGAGAGGTAAGCTTGAAGACCAAACGGGTAAGCATAAAAGTGGGAAGAAGGATCGGTTTCCATGCTTGATATTGCTGATCTGTCCTGGGTTGGCGATATAAGACGGCATGTTTGAATTTCCCTTGAGTGTGGACACCCCCGGTTTATATGTGATTTGGGCCGATGATGATGCTTTAATGCCACACAGAGTCATCTCTATTGGCAGGCATATTGCTGTATCCTACAGGCATAATGCTGTATAATAAAGTTCTGAGGCCCAGTCACATAAGTTGGTGGCTCACCCTGAGTGCAGGGTGGCACGGGGTGTCTCTCTCCTGAGGTTATCACTGCCATTGATGTGGAGGAAGATCTGCCATTGATGTGGAGCAAGGTATGTTTGCCGTTCATTTTTCCTTTCAGCCCAGAGTGCATTACTTGTATACCCAATATAAGGAGTATAGCAGAAACTCCTAATACTGGCCATACATGTAATGATTGCAGAGACCCTAAAATGCCAGGACAGACTCCACAAATGACCCCATTTTGGAAAGAGGACACCCTAAAGTATTATGTGAGGTGCACAGTGAGTTCATAAAAGATTTTAGTTTTTGTCACAAGTTAGCAGAATTTTTTTTTTATTTTTTTTTTTACCAAAGTGTCATTTTCCGTTTACTTGTGACAAAAAATAAAATTTTCAATGACCTCACCATTACCCTCATGGAATACCTTGTTGTGTATTCTTTCCAAAATGGGGTCATTTGTGGGGTTTGTTAACTGTCCTGGCAAAAAATTGTGAGCACCCCTGTAAAGCCTAAAGGTACTCATTGGACTCTGGGCCCCTTAGAGCAGTTAGGGTGCAAAAAAGTGCCACACATGTGACGGCGATACCACATGTGTGGCACTTTTTTGCACCCTAACTGCGCTAAAGGGCCCAAAGTCCAATGAGCACCTTTAGGATTTCACAGGTCATTTTGCGGAATTTGATTTCCAGACTCCTCCTCACGGCTTAGGGCCCCTAAAATGCCAGGGCAGTATAGGAACCCCACAAATGACCCCATTTTAGAAAGAAGACACCCCAAGGTATTCCGTTAGGAGTATGGTGAGTTCATAGAAGATTTTATTTTTTGTCAAAAGTTAGCGGAAAATTGATTTTTATTGTTTTTTTCACAAAGTGTCATTTTCCACTAACTTTTGACAAAAAATAAAATCTTCTATGAACTCGCTATGCTACTGGGAGAAATACCTCTGTAAATGACAATCTTTTGATATGAGCGAGCAATAAACCGTGAAAGCTGCAGTGGTCTGAATGGAAAAAAAGTGGCCGGTCCTTAAGGGGTAGAAAGCCCTAGGTCCTCAAGTGGTTAATCATAGCCAGGCTATGATTAAGGAGCCACTGTGAGCTCCGATACGCGTGAGCCATTTGTGTATCTACTGATGTGTCAATAAACTGAAGATTGCTTTATACCCAACCCACGGTGCAGCGGAACATCTTTTTCTTTTGTTTGCATTGAGACCCGGTATTCCTGCTCCCCTGGGATATGCACCGGTGGTGCCAGCATCTCCACTCTTTGTCTATTATACAGTCTACAATCCTTTCGGCCTAGAATAAGGTAGTCAACCTGTTCTCTGTGTTAAATTGGCCTGCTGGTGGCATCACAATGCCCTTTATTCAAATCACCTTTTCTCCTAAGTTTTCTCCTAGAGATAATTTTTCATCTTCTATTTAAAATAGCTTTTTAGCACTCTGCAAATGAAAAAGTACCAAATAGGTGAAAATGTAGTGTCACAATTATTCTGAGTATTTCCTTGCTTGCTGGTGGCTTAAAAGGCGTTTTATTGATAAGGTGTGAAAATACCACCTAGGAGAAAACTTAGGTGAAAAGTGAATTGAATAAGGACCAATATGTTAAACACTGGGGTCTCTATGCTTGGTGAGGCTAGTTTAAATGTGCTGCTAATGATCCTCATTGGTCGGGGCCAATGTTAAAGTGGATCCGAGATGAAAAACTGACTATAGCAAGTAACTTATCTATGTATCTTATCTAAAGTTTAGATAGTTTACACAGCAAATCTAGCTGCAAACAGCTTCAACAGTATATGATTATTTCTTCCTGTGATCATCCTTCCTGTGTCATCATTACACAAGCTTCTCTGCATCTCCTCCCCTCTCCTACCCTCTCCGTCCCCTTGCCTCTGAAATCACTGGCTGGCAATGCCACCTCCTTCTAAATCGGGAAAAACCTCCTCCTCCCCAGACTGAGCTCCCATGAGCACTTGTTACATGGGACTCAGAATGCCTAGGCGCTGGAGGAGCTGTGGGTGAGGCTTGTTTTGTTTATAGGGAATTAGGGTATTACAAAAATAAAAATTTGGCTTGAGGAATGCCCTATAAACTATATGTAAGGGACACAATTACGCAATGAGTAAAAGTTTACCTCAGATCCACTTTAAGTTTCAGCAGGAAATTGAGATATGCCTATGTCAGGATTCTCAGGCAGCTATGGTGGAAATTGCAGTGTAAGAAGATAACTGTGGGTGGTTCTCTAATCTAGAAACAAAATGACAGAAGAAACACAAACAAGTACAGATTAGGAATAGAAGGAGAAAGGTTTGTAAAAATAGATGAGCGCTACTTCATGGTTGCTCGTCACAAATTGTCTATCGTGTGGGAGGAAGTTGGGTACCACCACTTTCAAAGAAGCAGCAGCCAGCAGGGGTGAAAGCAGATTATAACTATGGTAGACATCATAGCGCCACATACTTTTGCAGATTATTTTGTAAAAATAGATGCCAGATTTTTTGTAGTTGTATTTAATCACTTGGGTGAGAATGGCTACTTGGTTGCCTACTGGCAGGATAATGATTTAAGAGGTAGGAGCTACACACTCAGTGGCTCTTCTCTGCTGGCCACCCAACCTACATGGCTTGATTCTTGGCTATAATGGAGTGTAATCGGTAAGCAGAGGAATGAGTGTAATGTAGAATGTAATGCAATAAATTACATGCAACAATGCACAAAGAGGGTCAGCACCGCACTAATGTAAAAATAGATCTTTGTTTATTTACAACACCATTGTGAGAAAGCGCGGAGGAGCCGCCGCCATGAGCCAGCGGCGGGCGGGTCCTTCCGCACTCAGCAATTACTCGCACGGAGAGGCAGCCGCCTCCTCGCATCATGAGGCGGCTGCCTCCGTGCATCAGCCTGCAGAACGCGGCGAAATTGCCGCGTTGGATGCGGCGGGTAGCCGGCAGGTCCCCGCTGCGGAGACACCGCAGAGCGGGGCTGCCGTGGCTGGGACCGTAGTTCCCCAGGGTTCAGAGTGACGCGCGCGCGCGCACTCAGACAGGACTTAGTACACTCAAGAGGGAGTCAGCTGACCAGGCAGGTCAGCTGACTCTAGCTCCACTCCCCATTGGTCCAGCAATCAGGGAGGTGCTGGGTTGACACCTTTTAGTATATATACTGCTGGCTGTTCATTCATTCCTCGTCTGGCGTTGCGTTCACATACGTGGGAGCACCCAAATCCGTTAGTCAGATCCGTTAGTGTGCCGGGACCAGCTGGAGCTGTAATCCTACACTAAGCTAGATTCTGTTGATAGCTTAAAGTACTAGTTTG
Source organism: Hyperolius riggenbachi (assembly GCF_040937935.1). Classification (NCBI taxonomy): domain Eukaryota; kingdom Metazoa; phylum Chordata; class Amphibia; order Anura; family Hyperoliidae; genus Hyperolius; species Hyperolius riggenbachi. Next base: position 489,260,559 of record NC_090646.1, on the reverse strand, counting down.
ATTGTGATTATCTGTTATGACCTTTGCCTGCCTCAACTATCCTCCTGAACTCTGACCTTGTACCTCGTTATATCTGATACTCCGTTGCTGAACCCAGCCTGTACTTTGACTCCGCCTCTGCCTCCTGATTTTGTACCCCGATATTTCTGATACCTGTTGCCGAACCCTGCCTGTACCTAGACTCCGCCTCTGCCTACTGAATCTGTACCTTATCTGTCCGTGTGTTTACGACCTGGCTGGTCCGACCTCGAGAACCGACCTCACGATTGGAGGCGGTTCCTCGTCCTGTTAGTGACACTTGCGCCTGAGTGTCACTTTCGGACTTTCCTTCCCACTGTCAGTCTGACTCCTCCCGTCTTGGAGAGCTCAGACCTGTGGAAGGAATCTGTGCAGTTCTCCTTGCTGCACTGAGGCTTGTCCTCTATATTACTGTTGCACCAATCACACACTCTACTCAGGTGACCAGAGGTTAGTTAGTATATTGGATTATCGGTGATACTGCAGATCACATATAATCTGGTATACGTCTGTATTTCCCGTGATACTGCAGATCACCGGTAATCAGACCTCTCTGTGCTTCACCGAGCGTTACAGAACGCCAGACCACAAAACAGATGGAATCACGCGCTGATCCTCTGACTGTGCTTGCCACTTCGGTGGATAACATTCATCAAGCACTGGGCCAGCACAAAGCCTTAATCGATGCCTTATCAGGCTCTGTGAAAACCCTTCAGACGTCAGTTGATTCAGTACGTTCCCCTCCTAGTGATGACATACGCATGCCTGTGCCTGATAAGTTTTCCGGCCACAAGTCTGACTTCCGGAATTTCAGGAGTAGAGTGTTGTCGTATTTTGAATTGAGACCCCGATCCTCGGGGACTGAGACCCAACGGGTCATCTTTATTAAAACCTTGTTGACTGGGGACTCCCAGTCCTGGGCATATAACCTGCCTCCTACCGATACCGCTCTGACCTCGGTAGAAGAGTTCTTTAAGGCCATGGCCATAATCTACGACGACCCTGACCTTGCTGCGACCTCAGAGCGGAAGCTCAAACTTTTGCGGCAAGGCAGAGGTTCGGTCGAGGATTATGCGGCGGAGTTCCGTAGGTGGTCAGTCACCTCTAGATTTGATAACTTCGCCCTAATGGATTATTTTCTGTCTGGGTTGACGGAGGAGGTCTCTGATTTAATGTTGACGGTACCAGAGCCCAAGACAGTTGATGAGGCCATATCATCGGCCATTCGTGTAGATCGCAGGCTACACCATCAGAGGCAGGCTAGGGGAAGTCACCGTGTCAGGGTGACTTCGTACGCGGCACCGGTTGCTGCATCCTCTGTAACAGCACCTCCGCCTGTCTCATCCTTTCCGGCCTTGCCTCCACCAGAGCCGATGCAAATTGGTCGATCAAAACTGACCCAGGTGGAGCGAAGGCGGAGGATGATGGAACAACTGTGCCTATACTGTGCAGAGGCAGGGCATAGGGTGCGAAACTGCCCCAACAGGGCGGGAAACGGGTCTGCCTAGGAGTAGTGGGGGGTGACACCCTAGGCACACAAACCTCACCCCTTAAAGAGAAAAAATTACTTCTCCCTTGTACGGTCACATGGGATGATACATCTGTTGCCACTGAAGCCTTCATTGATTCCGGCTCAGCGGCTAACTTTATGAACTTTGAGTTTGCTCAGGAGTTGGGTCTACCACTCACTCCCGTGAGACCCCCCATTCAGGTCACGGCAGTCGACGATTCCCCTTTGCAGCGGAATTGTCCCCTGTCACAGACTCCGGTTGTGAGACTCACCATAGGGGTTTTGCACGGGGAGCAGTTACAGTTTTATGTTTTACACATGTCCACCTCCACTATTATCCTAGGCATGCCTTGGTTGCAGGTTCATTCCCCACAAATAGACTGGGCCACAGGACAGTTGACAGCATGGTCACCTCACTGTTTCCAGCAGTGTTTGGGGAGACTGACGTTGGGTTTAACTAAGGTACAGGTGGAAGGTGTACCAGAACAATACGCAGATTATGCCCATGTGTTTTGTCCCAAGGCCGCGGATAAGTTGCCCCCGCATCGTCCATTCGACTGTCCCATTGACCTTCGTTCCGGTTGTGTGCCTCCTCGAGGCCATTTATATAACTTGTCTGGCCCCGAGAAACTTGCCATGCAGGAATACATTCGCGAGAACTTGGCAAAGGGCTTCATTAGGCCGTCCCGGTCGCCCGCGGGGGCAGGCTTCTTTTTTGTTAAAAAGAAAGATTGGGGGTTACGGCCTTGCATCGATTATCGAGGCCTCAATAAAATCACTGTGAAGAATCGCTACCCGTTACCACTTATAGACGATTTGTTCACACAGGTCACTGAGGCTAGCATATTTTCAAAACTGGATTTACGGGGGGCTTACAACCTGGTGCGTATAAGGAAGGGCGATGAATGGAAGACGGCTTTCAATACCCCTGATGGGCACTACGAGTATAGGGTGATGCCCTTCGGGTTGTGTAATGCCCCGGCCGTCTTCCAGGAACTCATCAATGAGGTTTTTCGGGAGGTATTGGGAAAGTTCGTTTTAGTCTATCTAGACGACATTCTCATTTTTTCTAACAACCTCTCGGAACACAGAACCCATGTCAGGATGGTGTTAGACAAACTGAGGCAGAATCTCTTATACGCCAAACTCGAAAAATGTATTTTTGAGGTCACGTCGGTTGCCTTTCTGGGGTATATAATCTCCACCTCAGGGTTGTCTATGGACCCTGCCAAGGTCTCCGCGGTCCTGGAGTGGCCGCAGCCGGTGGGGTTAAAATCATTGCAACGGTTCTTGGGGTTTGTGAACTATTATAGAAGGTTTATAAAGGGGTACTCCACAGTAGTCGCCCCTCTCACTAGCCTTACTAAAAAAGGGGCAGACACCACTCATTGGCCTCCCGAGGCAGTACAGGCTTTTTCTAAGTTAAAGGGGTTGTTCTGTTCAGCACCCATACTCAGACACGTTGACACCTCTGTTCCGTTTATTGTTGAGGTAGACGCCTCAGAGATCGGGGTGGGGGCTGTGCTGTCCCAGCGTTCTGGTCTCCAGGGTAGACTACACCCGTGTGCCTATTTTTCCCGAAGGTTCTCTCCGGCAGAGAGAAACTATGACATAGGCAACAGGGAACTCCTAGCCATCAAGTTGGCCTTCGAAGAGTGGCGTCATTGGCTAGAGGGAGCTGAGCACACTATCACAGTTTATACCGACCACAAAAACCTAGAATACATCGAGGGGGCTAAAAGGTTAAGCCCAAGGCAGGCTCGATGGTCACTATTCTTCTCGAGATTTACATTTTTGATCACGTATACGCCAGGGAGTAAGAATACCAAGGCAGACGCACTTTCTAGGTGTTTTGAGCCAGAGACAGCACAGCCCCCTGTTCCGGAAACCATTGTCCCACGAAGTCTGGTGTTAGCCGCCACCGAGACTTGGGAGGACTGGAAAGAGACTTTGAGTCCTTTTCAGCAGGATATCCCAGAGGGGAAACCAGACGGGGTATTATTTGTTCCGTTACCATTCCGTCTCCAGATCTTGGAGATGGTTCACTCCCATAAGAACGCGGGACATCCAGGAGCATCTAGGACGCAGGATCTCGTGGCCAGATGTGCATGGTGGCCCTCGCTAGCCGCTGACTGTAAAGAGTTTGTCAGGGAATGTGCGGTGTGCGCAAAAAACAAGCCCTCCCGGCTGGCATCTGTAGGTACTTTGCAGCCTTTACCCACCCCGAGCGAACCATGGACCCATTTGTCCATGGATTTCGTGGGAGAGCTTCCCAGATCTGAAGGCATGTCAGTTATTTGGGTGGTGGTCGACCGTTTTAGTAAGATGGCCCACTTCGTGCCTCTGAAAGGACTCCCCTCGGCCCAGGAACTGGCCGATTTATTTATCATCCATATCTTCAGGCTGCATGGCATTCCAGAGGACATAGTATCTGATCGGGGAGTTCAGTTTATTTCAAAATTTTGGAGGGCATTTTGTCACCAAATGGGCATGAAATTGTCATTTTCCTCAGGGTACCACCCACAGACAAATGGCCAGACGGAGAGGGTCAACCAGTCGTTAGAACAATTTTTGAGATGCTATGTTGCTGAGGCACAGAGTGATTGGGTTAAATATTTACCTTATGCAGAATTTGCCCACAATAACTTAAAGAGTTCGTCCTCAGGTTTCTGCCCATTTCAGATTGTGACTGGTAAACTGCCTAAATTCTCCCCACTGCCAGTTGCGGCCACTCCGTTCCCAGCCTTGGAGACGTGGCTAAGATCATTTAAGGACATGTGGTGGATCATCAAGAATAATCTTGTAAAAGCATTCCAGAGTCAGAAAAGTCAGGCTGACAAGAGACGCTCGTTAGAGTGGAAATTCCAACCAGGAGATTTGGTTTGGGTGTCAACCCGTCACCTGACCCTGAAACAACCCTCTGACAAACTTGGTCCCAGGTTCGTGGGTCCATTCCCGGTTACTAGGAAGATCAACAATGTCACATATGCCATTGATCTTCCCACCAGCATGCGTGGAGTGAGGTCTTTCCACGTGTCGCTTCTCAAACCCGCAGTCCAGGTGGGTCCCACTCCTCCTCCTCCTGTCTTAGTCGATGCCCAGCCCGAGTATGAGGTGGAAAAGATCATAGATTCACGTACGGTGCAGAACTCGGTGCAGTATCTCGTACATTGGAAGGGGTACGGCATTGAGGAGAGGCAATGGGTGCCTGGGAACCGCATGCATGCGGACGAGTTGGTGAGAGAGTTTCATGCTGCACATCCAGAGAAACCTGGAAGGAGCTGTCCGGAGTCCACTCCTCGGGGGGGGGGTACTGTGAGAAAGCGCGGAGGAGCCGCCGCCATGAGCCAGCGGCGGGCGGCTCCTTCCGCACTCAGCAATTACTCGCACGGAGAGGCAGCCGCCTCCTCGCATCATGAGGCGGCTGCCTCCGTGCATCAGCCTGCAGAACGCGGCGAAATCGCCGCGTTGGATGCGGCGGGTAGCCGGCAGGTCCCCGCTGCGGAGACACTCCGCGCGCGCACTCAGACAGGACTTAGTACACTCAAGAGGGAGTCAGCTGACCAGGCAGGTCAGCTGACTCTAGCTCCACTCCCCATTGGTCCAGCAATCAGGGAGGTGCTGGGGGACACCTTTTAGTATATATACTGCTGGCTGTTCATTCATTCCTCGTCTGGCGTTGCGTTCACATACGTGGGAGCACCCAGATCCGTTAGTCAGATCCGTTAGTGTGCCGGGACCAGCTGGAGCTGTAATCCTACACTAAGCTAGATTCTGTTGATAGCTTAAAGTACTAGTTTGATTGTGATTATCTGTTATGACCTTTGCCTGCCTCGACTATCCTCCTGAACTCTGACCTTGTACCTCGTTATATCTGATACTCCGTTGCTGAACCCAGCCTGTACTTTGACTCCGCCTCTGCCTCTTGATTTTGTACCCCGATATTTCTGATACCTGTTGCCGAACCCTGCCTGTACCTAGACTCCGCCTCTGCCTACTGAATCTGTACCTTATCTGTCCGTGTGTTTACGACCTGGCTGGTCCGACCTCGAGAACCGACCTCACGATTGGAGGCGGTTCCTCGTCCTGTTAGTGACACTTGCGCCTGAGTGTCACTTTCGGACTTTCCTTCCCACTGTCAGTCTGACTCCTCCCGTCTTGGAGAGCTCAGACCTGTGGAAGGAATCTGTGCAGTTCTCCTTGCTGCACTGAGGCTTGTCCTCTATATTACTGTTGCACCAATCACACACTCTACTCAGGTGACCAGAGGTTAGTTAGTATATTGGATTATCGGTGATACTGCAGATCACATATAATCTGGTATACGTCTGTATTTCCCGTGATACTGCAGATCACCGGTAATCAGACCTCTCTGTGCTTCACCGAGCGTTACAACCATAGTGTTAAATTATAAATAAACACAGAGCTATTTTTACACTAGTGTGGTGCTCTTTGTACATTGAGGACTTTTGACCCTATATGGTACTGGGGTGCAGGTCAGGCACACACGCTTTCTTGAAGTTTGATATTGTGGATGCTCCTTCTCCCCTGTTACATGCAATGCATTACTCTCTACTCAACGTGTGCTAATGCCTAGTACAAACGATGCAGTTTTCCGTCAGATTGACGGTTGAAACTATTATTTCCGACAGGTCCAATTTAATTTCTGATTATTTTTCTGATTGCTTTTGTATAGGAGTAATTGGAAAATTGATCAGGAAAACTATGGGAAATCAGACCTGTTAGAAATAATTGATTTGACCCTCAATCTGATGGAAAGTTGCACCATGTGTACCAGGCATAAGACTATACGCACTTTATTCTACTTACCGCAGTTTAGTGAATATACTAGTGACTCTACAAAAATGCAAACCTTGAAATCTTTAAATATTAATATAATTTCTACTTAAGGTTGCAGTAATGCATTAAAAAAAATTCTGACTAAATACATGTTTAAAAATAGTGGTGCTCATCCAAATTCCGGATCTCTGAATTACCTGGATAATCCGAACTTTTTCCACAATATCTGACCTCGGATTCGGATTCCGGATACCTGGCCAAATTCGGAATGCTGTATCCGGATTCGCAATGGTATCCGGATAGGAATTCGGTTATCCGAATCCGGATACTGTAACTATGGAGATGATGTCCATGACGTCACTGAGCCAATCAGATTGCTCCCAGCAGAAGCCCTAGCAGCCAATCACAGAAGGGAACCCTGGCCAGCCCCTCCTGACCTCATTGAGCCAATCAGAGGGCACCCAGCCTAAGCCCTAGCACCCAAATCACAGAAGGGAACCCTGGCCAGCCCCCCTGTATATTAAGGAGGGGTGCCATGATGAAAAATCTTGTCCTTGCTTGTGACTGCTCACTGAGAGACATGCTCCAGTGCTGCTGGCCTAGCAAGTGCTGTATTCAATGATAAACCTAAATAATATTTTCAGTGATTAACACCTTCACTATCACTACACTATTGTTCTATTGTTTATTAGGTAGCTAGCTTGATTTCATTCAGTTACAGTCAGAGTGTGTGCTGCAGGCCTGCAGCAGCTGCTATAGGTCCTGTCCTGTGTCTGTGTGTGTGCTATGCACAGACCAGGCCAGCTGCTGGCCTGCTATTAGCCTTAGCTACAGTATAGGTTAGGGAAAAAGATTACTGTTTTATTGTGTAGTTAGTACTGCAGTCAGTGCTAGTTAGTTGTTAGAGTAGTACCACTGTGTTAGCTTACTACAGAACTGCTGTGCTGAGCAGTGCCAGCGTGACAATTATTATTTTTTTATTTTTTATTTATATAGCGCCAACATATTCCACAGCGCTTTACAAAGCACAATAAGATGACAAGGGGAACATAGATACACTAACAAAATGTACAGCAGAGTTCCAAGCAGCACAACTATTGTGGCAAAAACAGTAAACATTAGGAGGAGGACCCTGCTCTTGCGAGCTTACAATCTAATGGGTAGTGGGGGACACACTAGGTAAGGGGGTGGAGGATGGATAAGGCAGTAACCCGTTGCCTCTGATTACATTGTGTCAGATAAGTAAATAAGGGCTATAGAATGTTATAAGCTTGTCTGAAAATGTGTGTTTTAAGAGCGCGTTTGAAGATGTCCAGGTTTGGAGCATGACGTACAGGCTGTTGAAGAGAGTTCCAGATAAGGGATGATGCTTGTGTAAAGTCTTGCATGCGAGCATGAGAGGAGGTGATCAACTTAGAGGCCAGGAGAATTTCTTGGGAGGAGCGGAGGTTGCGCGAGGGACAATATCTTGAGATTAGTGATGGGATGTATGGAGGGCACAACTCATGGAGGGCTTTGTATGTTAGAGTCAGGAGTTTGAACTGGATCCTCTGGGTAATGGGTAACCAGTGGAGAGAACGGCACAGTGGGGCTGCATCGGAAGAGCATGTGGAGAGGTGAATGAGGCGGGCCGCTGAATTTAGAAGGGGTTGGAGAGGTGCTAGCCTTTTTTTGTGGTAGACTACAGAGCAGGGTGTTAGTTTGCACTAGTGTCTTCTCCTCTGCTGTCTGTCACTCTGCTGATTTGCTTTAAAGTCCAACCCCGATTTTAATAAAGTACAAGTACCCCACATCATGTGGCTGAAGCAAGCTGGCGCTGGCAGTGATCAGGTTTCGGAGCACCAGAACCCCCTCTGCCACTCCTGCCGACAGTGAGGCCTGTGCAGGCAGCCAGTCCTCAGTGGCCTCCTCTGCACCCTCCATCGCTTCCCGTGCAAGGAAAAACCGCCGCCAGACCCTGCTGGGCGAGTCTTTCCCTGTTGTTGGCAAGAGGTGGACATGAAGTGGCTGGGAATCACTATGCCTGCCTTAACACCCTTTACCACCACAACCTCCTGGCTCCTCCTGATTAACAATTACTAACTAAGCCACCTGGTTTACAATTTTTTTTACAGCCGTGGTACCACCAACGCTACGTGTCACTTGGCACATGGCACTTGGCACGTGCCACGTGCTATGTCCGGCATGCTCCTGGCAGACGCTACACCTGCTGCTGCTGCCTGTGCTGCTCCCACCGCCAGGGTGCCACAGGCCACTGATACCACCTATATTTAACCCAAAACACAATTGCTGCATAATTTTTTGGAGGTGTCCGGCCTAAAAACTGTCATGTCCCAGTTGTGCGGTTGGACTTTGGACACAATGTGGGCTGCACGACCGCTGTCTGGAACCTAGTCCTGGCGTTAATTTACAGCCTTTTTTTTTGGTGGTGGGGGGGGGGGGGGGGGGGGGTGGAATTTTAGTGTTTAGTGTTTAGTGTTTCCCTTAAAAAAAAAAAACATGATGCTACATGCCTCATTTACCCTAAAAAACGTTTTAGAAGCAATTTAAAGGCCACTTCCGGTTTTCTATTCGGATATTCGAATCCGGGCAGATATCTCGGATATTGGGTTCGGATATCCGATTCTATTCGCATATAAATATATGATCCGGATCCCTGGGTATCCGGATCCGAATCAATTCGGATTTTGAAAAGGGGTATCCGAGCACCCCTGTTTAAAAATAAACGTCAGTAGCAATGAGCGGGGATCAGTTATTGGATCCCTGAAGTGTCATCCCAGGCCACTGGGAACCTGGTCATGGATGTGCTTGTTGTGTCTTTTTTTTTTCTTTTAATAAATGCTTGTTCAGGAATTTATCTAGATCATAGGTCATTGCCACTAAGGTCACTGTCCTATTTCACTAACGTAAACTGATATCTAAGCACAAAACTGTGAAGAGTGTATTTCATTCTGTATCTCTGAATGATTTGCAGTTATGCTATTTACACACCATACAATTTTCTGGCCAGATCAATTATTTCTAACACGTCCGATCTGAATTTTTATCGATTTTTTGATTTTCCGATCGATTTTCGTTCAGTTCTATGAAATCGATTTTAAAAAAAAATGGAAAAAACTATCAAAAATGATCGGAAAATCAAAAAATTGATCGAAATTCAGACTGGACATGTTGAAAATAATCGATCTGGCAGGTAAATCTGACAGAAAATTGTATGGTGTGTACCTAGCATAAGATCTCAGCTGCTGACAGAATGTATCGTATTCACGACTTCAAGCTCTAGTTCACCTTGGTGTTTATTTTAAATGTATTTTGAAAAGATTTTTGAAACATTTTACTTAAACATTATGGTTTCTTTTTTTAAAAAATAAACAAAATAAGTGACCTTTTGCAGTAGCTCACAGATTTCCAGGTCCTCACTGTTGACATGTCGGTGACTCCTCACTCCTCATATCCACCTCAGCAGGTAGAGCTCAGCTCCTATCCAGGCACATAGTAGCCACAGTGACATGGTTCAGGTAATGGAGGCGGGTACAAATGAGATCCCTATCATAGCCACACCTTCCTAGTGCTTTACAGCTAAAGTGTAAGTTATCAGTCACTAGCAGGCCCGGTCCGCCCATGATGCCAAGACTTCCTCAGGCGGCAGAAGTCACTAGGGAGACAAAACTGCACTCCAATGTTAATCTGTATAAGGAGGTGTGGCCCAGAATACAGGGACAGTGTCCAAAAAGCCAAACCTGGATGCAGAAGGGAGGAGCAGTATAATCAACTTAGAGGAAGGAACCACACCCAAAAATTGATTACCCTTCTATGTTAGTATAAGGAGGGGCTGGGGATATGGTGTCTTATTTCTACTAGATGTGATGCTTAGGTTATCGGGATTCCAGAAAAACAAAATTGTGGCTTTAAAAAATTTTCTCTGAATGTGCTGTGGTCAGGCCCGGATATACATCACAGGAGCCCAGTGGCGTAGCTAAGGAACTGTGGGCCCCAATGCAAGTTTTACAATGGGGCCCCCCAAGCACTCTATACATAACAATTGATACGGCGCAATATGGATGGGACTGCTTATGAAAAGCTGTGTAGGAAATGGTTAGGCATTTCAACTGGTGGATTCCCTGTTTAATTGGCAGTCAGTGAAAGGATTGGCAAAGAGGGGCAGCATCAGAGCAGTAGAAAGAGAGGTGGAGGAAACAATCGGCCCAGTTCAGTAGGGATTGTAGTAGTGCCAGTTTGTGTTTGTTCGGTCGCAGAGTAGGAAGTTACAGTGGTCGAGATGGAATATGATAAGGGAATGCATTAACATGTGAATGGCTGCTGGTGTGAGGAAGGGATGTGTTCAGGATACATTTTTGATATTGAAGTTGCAGAAGGTAGTTAATGAGGTAATATAAAGCCTAACAGGAACCTGAAATGAGAGGCATATGGTGGCTGACTTATTTATTTCATTTTAAACAATACCAGTTGCATGGCAGCCCTGCTGATCTCATTGACTGCAGTAGTGGCTGAATCACACACCCGAAACAAGCATGCAGCAAATCTAGTCAGACTTCAGTCAGAGTACCTGATCTCTATGCTTGTACAGGGTGTATGACTAAAAGTATAGAGGTAGAGGATCAGCAGCACAGCCAGGAAATGTGCATTGTTTAAAAGGAAATACAGATGTCTGTCTACGTATTCCTCACTTCAGTTGTGCTGTAAAGTGTACCTGAAGGGAAAAAAGTGCCCAGTTTGGGTATTTACCTCAGTAGAGAGAAGCCTCAGCATAATCCAGAGGATTTGCCTGTCCCTCTCCATCTTGCTGTTCCAGCACTGAGGCCCCCTGAAGCTCACTGACAAGCCCGGCTGCACTGCCCAGGTGGCTCCCGCCTGTGCACAGGGGTGTATCTGGGTAATATAGAGCCTATGGCAAGCACTGAACTAGCGCCCACCTCGGGTCAGAGCCCCCTTCCCATATACAAAGCATCCTTTCTCGAGTAAATGCGTTATGCTTGCCTGTGTTTTTTGGCTCTGGTCTGGATATTGCTGAAGTTACTTTTTGGAAATATCTCTTATTCCCTCTCTGTCCTCTTATCTATCACTAAGCCAAGTGCGCCTTACATACATAAGTTAAGTAGCCATGTTCCCCAGATAACAGAATACATCTGATCTGAGGTCTGAGTGACTGGGAGGCACGGGCGCAGGCATGGTGGCACAGCACAGGGGCAGGCATGGAAGTGCAGTACAGGGGCCAGGCATGGCGGCACACAGTGGTGCTCAGCAGAGCTCGAATATTCGAGTAGCTCGAATATTCGAGCTCTTTTCCAGCTATTCGAGCTCGGTATTCGAGCTCCGAATAGCTGTAGCTATTCGAATGGGCTATTCGAGTACACTCGAATAGCCCATTCACTATTCGAGCTATTCGAGCAAACCGGCGCTATTCGAGCTCGGTACCGAGCTCGAATAGCGTCATAGCCCAGATTGATGTCCTTAGAGCCAATCAGAGGGCTCCCAGGCCCTCTGACGGCAGCCAATCACAGAGGGGGACCCTGGCCAGCCCCTACCCTATAAATAGCGGCCGCCATGTTAGGTTTCTCCGTGCTTGCCTGAGACTTGTACAGAGAGAGAGTTGCTCCTTTGTGCTTTGGCTTAGCAAGAGCTCTATTGTGGTCATTTACCTAGCGTTTTTGCTCACATACACCTCCTATACACACCTATATTGTTGTTAGTTAGTTAGACATTGTATTTTAGTTAGTAGCTTTTGTGTTACATAGAGAGAGACTCAGACAGCTGCTGCACGCTTACAGCTTTAGGCCTCAGGGCCTGCCTGTGTGGGCAGCTGTTCTCTCCTGTCCTCTGTTTATTTCTCTCATCTATACCAGTATTTCTGCTGTCCTTTACTACTGATTGTATTAGTATTGTAGTTATATACTGTAACTGTACTAGGACACTCACTGTCACTGTTCATAGGCTACTAGCTGCTCCTGCGTGTGTGCACTCACTGTCTGTGTAGTGTGTACACACTACACACACTCTATTTCCTTCTGATAACTGATTGCTTATTGTAATTAGTTAGTTGTACTTACTGTTACTACTTACTGTACTAGGAGTCTAGGACACTCAGTCACTGTTCATAGGCTACTAGCTCCTGCGTGTGTGCACTCACTGTCTGTGTAGTGTGTACACACACTACACACACTCTATTTCCTTCTGATAACTGATTGCTTATTGTAATTAGTTAGTTGTACTTACTGTTACTACTTACTCTTACTGTACTAGGAGTCTAGGACACTCAGTCACTGTTCATAGGCTACTAGCTCCTGCGTGTGTGCACTCACTGTCTGTGTACACACACTACACACACTCTATTTCCTTCTGATAACTGATTGATTATTGTAATTAGTTAGTTGTACTTACTGTTACTACTTACTCTTACTGTACTAGGAGTCTAGGACACTCAGTCACTGTTCATAGGCTACTAGCTCCTGCGTGTGTGCACTCACTGTCTGTGTACACACACTACACACATTCTATTTCCTTCTGATAACTGATTGATTATTGTAATTAGTTAGTTGTACTTACTGACTGTTACTACTTACTTACTGTACTAGGGACACTCACTCAGTCACTGTTCATAGGCTAGCTCCTGCGCGTGTTTGCGCGTGCGTGCACTCACTGTCTGTAGTGTACACACACTAAATTTACTTGTGATTACTACTGATTATTGTAACTGCTAGTTGTACTTCCTGACTGTTACTACTTACTTACTGTACTAGGGACACTCACTCAGTCACCTCACCCACCAACCCACTCCATTAAAGTACCCCACTTTTCACCCGCCCTTTTAAAAAACTTTTGTCTATACGCCCAAAACATCGAAGATGTCTGGAAGTGGCAGCCAGCGCGGTTTGGGCAAGGGGAAGGGCAGCAAGGGAATCAGGAGGAGAGGGAGCAGCATTGTGGCAGGCCGCGGCCGCGCCACCATGCACAGTTCCGCAGCAGCAGCGTCAGTGGCTAACATTCCTCCCATAGCCACTGGCCGTGGACGCCTTGGGCGCCGCCCAGCAGGAGCATCTGCAACTCACGCTGCAGAGACACAGCAGCAGCAGCGTGTAGCAACTGCTCCGATTTTCCTCCAGCCGGGTCGGAAACGTCCCATTGAGGAAAAGCATGCAGACACTGTGGTGCAACTGATGACGGAGGATGAGCAGCCCGCCATCAGCTCTGCATCCGAGGCCTCCACCCTCACCACCACCACCACCACCACCACCACCACCCCTGTTCGCAGCAGCCGCCCAGCAGGGCCTGGGGAGGAGGCCAGTTCACCGTCAGTCGCCGACCTGTCACTCAGCAGTCTTTTTACCCCAGGCACCATCAGGGTATTGTCTGCTGTTGTTGGCGATTTTGAGGAGGAGATGCTGATGGGCACTTTGGGGGATGAGGGATTGGACAGCAAGACTGTGGCGACAGTCAAGCAGCCCATCCATGCATCAGGAGAGGAGTTTGGGGGGTCATCATCCCAGCAGGACATGTTTCAGGAGGGGGAGGATGATGATGACCCGGTGACAGACAGAGACTGGGTGCCACCACCTCCAGGGGATGTCGTCCTCAGCAGCTCTGAGGAGGAGGAGGAGGATGCTCTTGTGGGCCTTGCAAGGAGGCGCATCATTGCAAGCATTGGCAGCAGTAGGCAGGTCCCACAGCCTGCTGGTGTCTCAGGCTCAGCAGCAGCAGCAGCAGCATCTGCCAGTACCACCACCAGCCGCACCCAAGCCCCCCCCCAACCACCACAGGGAGACAGGCAGCAGCGCTTCCATGCCGTAGGGGGATGTTTCTGTCACCAATCTGGCGATATTTCACCATGCCCACTGTGTACAGCAAGTACGCCACTTGCAACCACTGTCACCGGAAGTTGAGCAGAGGTGCAGACCCCTTAAAGTTCAGCACCAGCTCGCTCATCAACCACCTTGCTGCGAAACATTTCCACCAGCATGAGAAGTTCCAGAGGCTGAAGGCATCTGGTGCTGGCAGTGGCACCACACCCATCACTGCACAGCCTTCAGCAGCAGCAGCAGCAGCAACAGCAGCCACCCGCCCTCCTGCTCCTCCAGCAGCACCAGCAGGAGTGCGGAAACGCACTGCTCCTCCCCCCTCTGCAACTCCTCCCGCCGACACTGAGGCCTGTTCTGGCAGCCAGTCCTCAGTGGCCTCCTCCAGCGTGTCTGCTGATTCCCGTGCCAGCAAAAGGCCACGCCAGAGCCTTTTGAGCGAGTCCTTCCAGGGGGTGGTTAGGGCTCTGCCTCCCAGCAGCCGTCGCGTGCGGCAGCTGAACGGCTTGCTGGCACGGGCCATGTGCTCCCAACTCCTGCCGTACACGCTCGTGCAGGAGGGGAGCGACATTCGTGCGCTGCTTGCTTGCGCAGCCCCAGACTGGCAGCTCCCCAGCAGACACTTTTTCTCCCGCAAGGCCATTCCTGCACTGCACCGCTTTGTGATGACCAATGTGGAGCGAGGGCTGGAGCACGCGGTTGGTGAAAGGGTCCACGTCACCATGGACTCCTGGAGCAGCCGCTTCGGGACAGGCCGCTACCTGTCCTTCACTGTCCACTGGGTCAGCTTGGTGGAAGGGGGTGAGGATGGGAGAGCAGCAGCGGGCACAGCAGCAGCAGCAACACAGTGGGTGGTGCCACCCCGCAGGGTCAGGGGAACTGCAGCAGGTTCCTCCGATCCTCTGCCATCCTCCGGCACACCTGGCCAAACCCCCCGCCTCAGCAGCAGCGTGAAGGCCCGCCACTGCCAAGCGCTGCTGCACTTGGTCAGCCTTGGGAAGACCAAGCTGACGGCAACCCATGTGTTGGCCAAACTCCAGGAGCAGGAGAGGATTTGGCTGACCCCCAGAGGCCTCAGAGTCGGAGAGGTGGTGGCCGACAATGGGGCCAATCTGGTTGCCGCAATAGACAGGGGAAACCTGACCCACATCCCCTGTCTTGCCCACGTGCTGAACCTGGTGGTGCAAAAGTTCTTGCGCACCTACCAGGGGATGGGCGAACTGCTGGAAACGGCAAGGAACGTTGTGCGTCACTTCCGGCGCTCGGCTGCAGCCTGTGCGAGCCTGGAAGACGTGCAAAAGGAGCTGGAGCTGCCACGCCATCGGCTGATCCTTGACGTTCCGACTCGCTGGAACTCTGGCGATGTTGGAGCGTCTGGTTGAACAGAAGCACGCTGTCAAGCAGTACCTTGCCCTGGCCACTGTTTCCGCCGCTCAGAGAAGGGACAAGACCAGCAACATCCCGTCCATCGTCCCCGATGATGACTGGAGGCACATGCAGCAGGTGTGCTTAGTGCTGGCTCCCTTTCTGCAGGCCACTAACATGGTGAGCAGGGACCATGCTATGGTCTGCGAGTGGGTGCCCCTGGTTTGTCTGCTGAACAGGGCCCTCGATGCTTTGCTGGAACAGGGAGCGGCAGCCTTGGACCAGCAGGAGCGGCAAGCAGCTGCACAGTCCACCTCTGAGGGGGAGGAGGAGGAGGACTTGGTGGAGGTCCCTGACCTTGCTGCTGATGAGGGGGAGCAGCACAGTGCAGCTGAGTTGGTGCGGGGGTGGAGAGAGGATGAGGCTGACGAGGCAGAGGAGGAGGAGGAGGATGAGGACAGCAGCACTGCCGTCGATGTGCCAGCAGACGTGGCCCGCCTCTTCCCAATGGCAGCGCACATGCTGAGGTGCCTGCGCAGGGACCCCAGGGTGATCCAGATGAAGCAGAGGGAGGACATCTGGATCAGCATGATGTTGGACCCACGCCTCAAGGGGAAGTTGAGCCAGTTCCTGCCGCCTGCAGGAGGAGACCCAGCGCAACAAATAAGGAGCTTGCAGCAGGCCCTTGTTGAGCGCTTGGAGGAAGCCTTCCCCCAGCCTTCCACCCCCACTGTCCAGCAGCCAGCACAGAGGCAGCAGCAGGTGCCTGCATCCAGCAGCAAGCGCCCCACAGACCTGCTGTCTCTCAGCCACGAGCTCTACAGGACTGTAGAGGCTCCGGCAGCAGTGACTAGAGAGGAGGTGCATGCAGCAGCATTCTCCTCCGGTCACAGCCAGCGCCTGACCCGCATGGTGGCTGACTACATGGGGTCCTACAGCGGGCTTGACAGCGATGCCCCTGTTGATCCCATGGAGTATTGGGTCAAGCGCCTGGAGATCTGGAGCGAGCTGGCGCAGTACGCCCTGGAAGTGCTGTCCTGCCCCCCTTCCAGCGTGCTGTCCGAGCGCTGCTTCAGTGCAGCTGGTGGCGTGGTCACCGAGAAACGCTCACGTCTGTCTCACAAGTCTGTGGACAGACTGACGTTTCTCAAGATGAACCAGGCGTGGGTGGAAGGCGAGTTCCTGGCCCCTGTTGTCGGCGAGAGGGGGACATGAACTGGCTGCCGGAACTTAGAACCATCGTTAATGTGCCTTACCACCCTTTACCACCTCCTGGCTCCTGCTCACTAAGCCAGCCTGGTTCACTTTGACAATTACGTCGCCTGCAGCCACACATTTTACACCTACAGTGGGCTGCTGTGTACTGCCCTTCTGCTGTCTGTCTGTGTTTCCCACTGCCAGGGTACACAGAATTACCTTCTGCTGCCACTCTGCCACCAGCTATTACGTCAAACAATAGCTATATTGGTTGTAAAACCAAAACTAAAAAAACCATTAAAAAAAAAAAAAGGTTTAATTTTTCTGAGGTGCCCGGATTGAAAACTGTGTTGTCCCAGTTGTGTATTGGACACGATGTGGGCTGCACGACCGCTGTCTGGGACCTCCTGTTGTGTTTATTTACAGCCCTGGTATCACCGCTAGGTACCAGGGCTATTATGTCACGCTGCCTGCCTCATTGACTGCCTGCTGCCACACACTCATCCTCCTTCTCCTGCTGCTGAATTTACCTCCTGCTGTCTGTGTGTTTCCACTGCCAGGGAGCACATACAATGGCGCTTCCAACATGCGTGCGCCCACCAGCTATTTGTTACGCTCAAAAATAGCTGCATTTCTTTAAAAAAAAATGGAAAGAGAAATAAGTGAAGAAGAAGAAGACGATATAGAAAAAGGAGAAGGAGAAGAAGAAGAAGAAGATGAAGAAGATGAAGAAGATGAAGAAGAAGATGAAGAAGAAGATGAAGATGAAGAAGAAGATGAAGAAGAAGATGAAGAAGAAGATGAAGAAGAAGATGAAGAAGAAGAAGATGATGAAGAAGAAGAAGATGAAGAAGATGAAGAAGATGAAGAAGAAGAAGAAGATGAAGAAGATGAAGAAGAAGAAGATGAAGAAGATGAAGAAGATGAAGAAGAAGAAGATGAAGAAGATGAAGAAGAAGAAGAAGAAGATGAAGAAGAAGATGAAGAAGAAGAAGAAGAAGATAAAGAAGAAGATGAAGAAGAAGAAGAAGAAGATGAAGAAGATGAAGAAGAAGAAGAAGAAGAAGAAGATGAAGAAGATGATGAAGAAGATGAAGAAGAAGATGAAGATTAGAAGATGAAGAAGAAGAAGAAGAAGATGAAGAAGAAGAAAAAGAAGAAGACAATATAGAAGAAGAAGAAGAAGAAGATATAGAAGAAGATATAGAAGAAGAAGATATAGAAGATAAAGAAGAAGAAGAAGAAGAAGAAGAAGAAGAAGTATATACAGTACTGAACAAAATTCTGGACACAACTTCTCTTTCCACCTTTTTTTTTTTAAAGGAACATCCCCACATAATCACTTGCTGTTGTTACTTGGAAAAAAAGACGTTTCTTGCATCATTCACCCTCAAAACAAGTGTTGGAAGCTATTTAAGGCCAATTCGAATAGTCAGCTCGAATAATGAGCTCGAATACCGACTCGAATAGTCAGCTCGAAGTCCGAGGTCGAATCGAATAGTAAAAATTATTCGACTCGAATATTCGACTGACCTCGAATAATTTACTATTCGAATTCGACCAAACTCGAATTTTAAAAAGGGGTATTTGAGCACCACTAGCGGCACAGTACAGGGGCAGGCATGGAAGTGCAGTACAGGGGCAGGTATAGCAGCACAGCACAGCACAGGGGCAGGCATGGAAGTGCAGTACAGGGGCAGGTATAGCAGCACAGCACAGTGGTAGGCATTGAAGTGCAGTACAGGGGCAGGTATAGCAGCACAGCACAGTGGTAGGCATTGAAGTGCAGTACAGGGGCAGGTATAGCAGCACAGCACAGGGGCAGGCATGGAAGTGCAGTACAGGGGCAGGTATAGCAGTACAGCACAGCGGCAGGCATGGAAGTGCAGTACAGGGGCAGGTATAGCAGTACAGCACAGGGGCAGGCATGGAAGTGCAGTACAGGGGCCAGGCATGGCGGCACAGCACAGGGGCAGGCATGGAAGTGCAGTACAGGGGCCAGGCATGGCGGCACAGTACAGGAGCAGGCATGGAAGTGCAGAACAGGGGCAGGTATAGCAGCACAGCACAGGGGTAGGCATGGAAGTGCAGTACAGGGGCAGGTATAGCAGCACAGCACAGTGGTAGGCATGGAAGTGCAGTACAGGGGCAGGTATAGCAGCACAGCACAGGGGCAGGCATGGAAGTGCAGTACAGGGGCAGGTATAGCAGCACAGCACAGGGGCAGGCATGGGAGTGCAGTACAGGGGCAGGTATAGCAGCACAGCACAGGGGCAGGCATGGGAGTGCAGTACAGGGGCAGGTATAGCAGCACAGCACAGGTGCAGGCATGGGAGTGCAGTACAGGGGCAGGTATAGCAGCACAGCACAGGGGCAGGCATGGAAGTGCAGTACAGGGGCAGGTATAGCAGCACAGCACAGGGGCAGGCATGGAAGTGCAGTACAGGGGCAGGTATAGCAGCACAGCACAGGGGCAGGCATGGAAGTGTAGTACAGGGCCAGGCATGGCAGCACAGCACAGGGGCAGGCATGGAAGTGCAGTACAGGGGCAGGTATTGCAGCACAGCACAGGGGCAGGCATGGAAGTGCAGTACAGGGGCCAGGCATGGTGGCACAGCACAGGAGCAGGCATGGAAGTGCAGTACAGGGGCAGGTGTAGCAGCACAGCACAGGGGCAGGCATGGAAGTGCAGTACAGGGGCAGGTATAGCAGCACAGCACAGGGGCAGGCATGGAAGTGCAGTGCAGGGGCAGGTATAGCAGCACAGCACAGGGGCAGGCATGGAAGTGCAGTACAGGGGCAGGTATAGCAGTACAGCACAGGGGCAGGCATGGAAGTGCAGTACAGGGGCCAGGCATGGCGGCACAGCACAGGGGCAGGCATGGAAGTGCAGTACAGGGGCCAGGCATGGCGGCACAGCACAGGGGCAGGCATGGAAGTGCAGTACAGGGGCAGGTATAGCAGCACAGCACAGCACAGGGGCAGGCATGGAAGTGCAGTACAGGGGCAGGTATAGCAGCACAGCACAGTGGTAGGCATGGAAGTGCAGTACAGGGGCAGGTATAGCAGCACAGCACAGGGGCAGGCATAGAAGTGCAGTACAGGGGCAGGTATAGCAGTACAGCACAGGGGCAGGCATGGAAGTGCAGTACAGGGGCAGGTACAGCAGCACAGCACAGGGGCAGGCATGGAATTGCAGTACAGCGGCAGGTATAGCAGCACAGCACAGGAGCAGGCATGGTGCCCATGGTGCTGTAGCGCCCATAGCACGAGCCATGCTGGCACCCCTCTAGATACGCCTCTGCCTGTGCAGTAGCATGAAGCTGAATGTACACGGCTTTCACCAGTGTGCCTGAGTAGCGGCTCTATGCTAAGGTGCAGGTGGAGGGGAGTCCTCCAGAGGCCCTCTACTGAGGTAAGTATGGGACTTTTCTATTTGAAATGTTTCATCTATTCACCCCAGGCAGTGGACATTTGGAGCTGAAGTTATTGAAATGTTTCATATATTTATAGTGACTGACTACAAGTGTAAATGAATATTTTCTGAAGATTCCCTGTATTCCCAGGAATGTGAAAGAGAGGATTACAGCTATACGTTTAGGCAAAATATTTGTGTTAGATTTATAGGTCAGAAATTTCCATTGAAAAGACATAGTTACATAAAAATATATATTTACGGTACATCCCTTTGCAGGCAAAGTAAAGAAATATTTAGTAATGTAGTCAATGGATGATCTTCTTTTCTCTCTGGCCAGTGTAGTCCCACAACACCTCCATTCATATCATCTGCAGTTTCTCAAAAGCTTTATCAACCAGACCTGGACAGAAAGGTATGGATCTCCCGTCCCTTCGGAAACACTTACCCTGCTCTTGTCTACAATGGCATCAGTATACTGCCTCGGAGGCCTACTGGGTTCATTGGCATCTGGTTATCTTTCAAGAAGGCTTGGGAAGTAAGTATTATATTTCACTGAAATGCTATAACACATGTGGTGGTATACAATATAATTGCAAACACATATGAGCAGACAGGAGCATGTTAGAAGCGCTTCTGCCTCCTCAATTAAAGGAAACCTGTAAGTAAAAACAACTACTCCTGGTGGGTACGTACCGTGAAAGGGGAGTGGCAAGCCTCTGGACAGATTCGTGTACAGGGTAAGGGGGGCTCTGGATGCCCCCCTCCCTTTCTGTGACTCACTACCCTAGGCCCTTCCAGAAGTATTTCAAACTACAGACACTACAGGGGTCACCTTGAGGGTAGAGCTGCCTAGAAAGTCACTGTAGATTTTTGGCAGTCCAGGAAAAAAGTTTATTTTTTCTGTCCTGAGAGTAAGGGTGCAGAGAGAAAAAGCTTTCTGTTCTCTGCACCATTGTTCTAATGACTACATCTGCTCAGCCACTGATGAGGAACAACACAAAGTTGTATATAAAGATTTGTAGACATTCCGTATTCAGGGTGCAGCAGAGTCTTGTGTACAACCCCTTCCCTCAGCCTCTCCACCCCCTCCCTAGTGATTCTGGAGGAGTCAGCAGAGCCAGTTCTGCTACATTCTAGGAGGACAGAGTGAGTGTAATAAGCTGTGGCTGGGAGCTCAGCAGAGCACACTTGTCTGTCAGGTTTCTGTGTGCGTTTTTCTGCATACCATGTGTGTCTGTATATGTAAAAATGCAGGTTTTACCACTGTAATTGATAGAGAAAATGTGTCAATTGCTAAACATACTTAAAGGGAACCTTAAAGGGACTCTTAAGTCAAACAAAAAAAAATGAGTTTTACTCACCTGGGGCTTCCAATAGCCCCCTGCAGCTGTCCGGTACCCTCGCCATCTCCCTCCGATCCTCCTGGCCACTTCCTGTTTCGGTGACAGGAGCTGACAGGCTGGGGACGTGAGCTGACAGGCTGGGGACGTGAGTGATTCTTCGCGTTCCTGGCCACAATAGCTCAATCTATGCTGCTATAGCATATATCATACACCATATAGCAGCATAGAAAGTGCTAAAGTGTCTGGGAACGCGAAGAATCACTCGTGTCCCCAGCCTGTCAGCTCCTGTCACCGAAACAGGAAGTGGCTGCCGGTGGGGACAGGAGGATCGGAGGGAGGCGGCGAGGGTACCGGACAGCTGCAGGGGGCTATTGGAGGCCCCAGGTGAGTAAAACTAATTTTTTTTGTTTGACTTAAGTGTCCCTTTAACTGAGAGGCATATGGATGTTTCCTTTTAAATAATATCAGTTGCTTGTCAGTCCTGCTGATCTCGTTGGCTGCAGTAGTGGCTGAATCACACACCTGAAACAAGCATGCAGCTAATCCAGTCTGACTTCAGTCAGAGCACCTGATCTGCATGCTTGTTCAGGAGCTGTGGCTGAAAGCATATATACAATTGTTTTGGCCGTGTTCAGGAGAGGTCTGTGCACAAAAAGTTATTGCCGACTATGCGTTTTTGTGGACATCAAATATAGTAGGCGCAACCGTATTGACTGTACAAAAGCAAAAAGGAAAAAACACAGGTATAAGGCGCCACATCAAATTACGTCCAACACACGATTTTTATTGCACAAAAATTGGGACACGTGTGTGCTCTAGCACCACCGAGTACTCCACATATATATGACAATTAAAATTGTTAACACAGACATAGACAATTAAAACCTGAGGTGCCACCTGGGTCAATTTACGCATATCAGGACATACACAAAAGGCTGATAAATCATATGCACTTCTGGTTAGGCTCCTATTATTTTACTGCAAATGTGCCACGCTATATGTTGTTGCCTGTTTAACATGCAGTTAGTTGCCAAGCAAGTAATAAAGCTGCCGATTAGTAGGCATGGTCCTTCAAGAATTAGAGATCTCATGCATTGCTCATGTATATGCGCATATACTTGCGGTTTTAGGTGCAAGGGATTGATGCAGTGTTCCTCATACCGCTCCACGGGGGGACAGTTCCAGCTTCCAGTTTAAGCTTAGTTTCTATGGGCCCATAGAGTCCTCACCGGTGTGCTTAGGGCACTGCGCAGGCTTGCCTTTTTTAAGATGGTCTGGCTTTGACTTGTAGTCCACCACCACTTCGTGTCAAATTGGGTAAGTAGATAGATCCTTTTCGTGCATACAGGCTGCCGTGCGTACTCTGCAGCGGCGCCTGCTCGCACTGGCCTGAGTATCAGTCCTTGCACACAGCGGCGGCGTTATCCACACGTTATAGCTGGCTTGGCAGGGAGCAAGATTGCATGGCTGACAGGTGGCTCCTCCCACCTACGCGTTTCACGTCATTAGACCTGTGGCTGAAAGCATTAGAGATACAGGATCAGCAGGCAACTGGTATTATTTTAAAATGAAAAATCCATATCCTTCTCAGTTTAGGTTCCCTTTAACAATTAGATAATGGTACTCCCGTCCCAGCAGTTTACATAAGGACTTACCACACTCTGTGGTCT
This sequence comes from Hyperolius riggenbachi, assembly GCF_040937935.1. Classification (NCBI taxonomy): domain Eukaryota; kingdom Metazoa; phylum Chordata; class Amphibia; order Anura; family Hyperoliidae; genus Hyperolius; species Hyperolius riggenbachi. The sequence goes on along the minus strand of NC_090646.1, from coordinate 489,237,427 downwards.
AATGTCCCACTAAAATATAATTATGCACTGATATCTTCTGCAGCACTTTACATAGTACATAGTCATGTCACTGACTGTCCTCTGAGGGGCTCACAATCTAATCTCTACCATAGTCATAGTCTAATGTCCTATCATATTATTATTATGTATTTATCTAGCTCTGGCATCTTCTGCATCACTTTACAGAGTACAGTCATGTCAAAGTCCTCAGAGGAGCTCACAGTCTAAAATCCTATAGTCTAATATTTTCACTATAGGATTGTTTTGGGGGAAACCAGTTGACTTATTAGTATGTTTTTGGGTTGTAGGAGAATATGAAGTGTCTGAATTAAATCCGGGGGTAGATAGAAACTCCATGCAGACTTTGCCCTGGTCAATGTTCAAACCTAGGACTCAGCACTATAATACAGTGGTGCCTCTATTCCGCTCATATTTATCTGCTCATGCTTGTCATCAATTATGACCCTTTATCACCTTTCCTCCCTCCATTCTACTTCTCTTATCTTGTCTCGCTAAAGGGGCCCATACACTGGTCGATTTCAGCCATCGAATCGGCTAGAAATCGATGCAACAGGAAGCATGATTGATCACCAGATTGACCGTTTTCCGACCAATTTCAATCGATTTGCTCGATCGGTCCGGATGGAAAATCTAGGTCGATCAGCTGCTGCAGTTGATCGATGGCTCATAGGGTTGCATTGGATCGGATGGTACAACATTGCATTTCGATCGATTTTAAATAGATTTCATTCTGAAATCTACTGAAAAACTGTTCCTTGTGTGTTGTCACATTAGATAGATTCTTGTCAGATTTGACCTGACAGGCATCTGACAGGAATCCATCTAATGGTCGAATCTGCTGCTAATCTATAAGTGTATGGCTACCTTAACACTACCAATACACTGTGATTATCCCCAGAATGGGTTATGAATTGCTAAACTTTTGTACCATCTGACTATGTCAGCCCTTAAATGCAATGATATACCCACTCCAGTCCTGTCCTAACAGGCGGTAACATATTTGCATATTCCATAATGTTTGTGAAAAAGTATTTTGAAATGAAGACTGTCTTGTTTGATAATCGAATCCTGAAATTAGAGATACCTTAAAGAGAATCTGTACTCTAATATTCTTACAATAAAAAGCATACCATTCTATTCATTATTTTCTCCTGTGCCCCTCTGTGCGGTTTCTGCCACTCTCTGCTGCAATCCTGGCTTGTAATTAACAGTTTTAGGCAGTGTTTACAAACAAACTAACCAGCTTCTAATAGGCTCAGCTAAGCATAGTGTGTGAGTCATTCAGAGTGTGCAGGGGGCTTGCAGAGGGTGTGTATCGCTTCTACCAATCACAAGCAGCCCTGCACATTCCACACAATCAAGCCTTAAGGCCCATACACACGTCGGATTTTAGCGAACGACCCGTCGTTTGAACGTTCCGTCGTTCGGACGTTTTCGCGTCAAATCCGACGTGTGTACAGACTATCGTTCGGGTGATAAGACTGGTTACCAACGATCCGCCGGGCGGATCACTGGTAACCAGTCTTATCACCCGAACGATAGTCTGTACACACGTCGGATTTGACGCGAAAACGTCCGAACGACGGAACGTTCAAACGACGGGTCGTTCGCTAAAATCCGACGTGTGTATGGGCCTTTAGTCCGACAAACAGGACAGAGGAAAGATACATTGATTTATTACAGAGACAGTGCAGTTAGGAAAGGCTGCAGTAAGCCAGAGCAGAGCAGGGCATAGGAACTTATAGGATAGAAGAACTAAGGCTGAAAAATTTGTTACAGTCTCTTTAAATTGTTCTGTGGAGACATGATGCCGGAACCTATAATGTGGGTGCTGTTTTTATTTGAGGTGCATAGTGACAGCATGAGTTCAATGGCATACAGACCTGGATCATCCACAAGGCAAACCTAGGCAGCCAGAGCCAAATTATCCACCAGGCAACAGAGGCAGTTGCATTGTTCTAGTAAAGGTCAAGGGCCCCCGTAGCCCCCCCCAAAAAAGATTTATTTCCCCTGTTCATGTAACTCTTTAGGCCTCGTTCTGGTAGAAGGGCATAGACAGCCCTTTTACCGTTCCCATCCTGTGTTTCCAGTCTAAAGTTCTGTTTATGATGTTTACAATTGGTTCCTGTCATTGCTGAGCTAATTAGCCTTAGTTTTATCACCCGAGTTATACCTGAGTGTGACCACAGCCATGCTCAGACATGAATCTTGCTAGTTTGACATGTTCTGGCATTACCCAGCAGCAAAAAAAGATGCAATTTGCAGAGTGTGAGCAGAGAGGAGCAAAGTGTCTATTACCTCTCCAGGTTCCCGCGCTGCATCTTCAGTGCAGATTCTCCTCAGTGCTTCTTAGTGTCTGTTCTCTATGGCGACAGCCAGTGGTGTAGCAATAGGGGGTGCAGAGGTAGCAACTGCATCGGGGCCTGTGGGCCAGAGGGGCCCTGAGGGGCTTTCCCTCAACCGCAGTGTTAGCTCTTTATTGGTCCTGTGCTGGTAATAATTACTTCTATAGATGCTTTTGTAATAATCATTAAGAATCAGTTACCCGTCCTGATGTCATGACAGCGGAGCTGCGGCTGCCAAGGAGACAGAAACGAGGATGGTAACGGTGACAGGTCCGACTGATTCCGCACCATTGAATGCAGCCAGCGCTTCTGTGGCTGAATGTGGGTGTCAAGCGGAGGGACTCAGGGGAAGGTTTGGGACAGTTGAAGAGCTGAGGAGGGGTGGGGGGGGGGGGGGGGGAATTGAAGGTCACACGTCACTGCAGGCAAGGGGGTTGAGGGAAGGCCCCCACCACTTGTTGGTACTACTATGCATTGGGGGGCTGCACGGCCCTGCCTCTGGATCCCAATGAGGCTTCCCTAGTCCTTCTCAGCAGTCCTGATCCAGCACTGGCACCCCCAGAGACAGGCACCACAATATTGATGTGTGCGCTTTGCACAGGCGCAGTAGCGGCTTACAGTTTGGGCTCCAGAGGAAATAGTCAAGCACGATCGGGTCCAATCTACTGTGCAGGTGTGAGTCGTCTGCACCTGCTTAGTAGAGTGGACCCAATCTGGCTCAGCTATTTCTGCTGGAGCCCAAGCGCAAAGCAGCTACTGTGCCAATGTGAGATGCACACTGTTCGGGGGACCCAGCGGTGAGACCTGTAGTGCGCTTGTGCAATCCGTCGACAAGCCCTTTTATCCAGAGGCTCCCCCTTTCGAGGTAAGTACCCCCTTTTTTCTCTACAGGTTAACTTTTTTCACTACAGGTACTTTTTAAAGTATATTTCTCTATTAAAGCAAGTGCCAAACCCATTGAAATATTAATCATAGGTTTCCATAGGGTTTGCCTATTGTCCCTTCTTCCCCAATATATAAGTATAAATAGTTTGCTTTCTTCTGCATGGAGGGAATGGATCGCATCTACATAAACTCCATCAGGTGCTTTCTTGTTAGGACTTCACTGCCTCCATTACTTAAAGTGACACTGAATTGAAAAAAAAAAGAAGTATGATATAATTAATTCTATGCGCAAGTATACTAGTACTGATAATTAATAGAATATTAGTAGCAAAGAAAATAGTCTCATATTTTTTATTTTCAGTTATACAGCTTTTTCTTTAATAACATTGCATCATTCTGTCATATTTGCAATTTACTAACCATACTCTTAAACTAAAAAACAAGCAGAGCTAATGAACCTTTGAACGCCCATGCAGGAAAAATCTTATCTAGATCTGTCTCAGACTGTTTCTTTGATGTATAAGTGCTACAGAAAACAGCACTGTATCTTGGGTCAGAGAGCTCAGAGAAGCTGTTTACCATAAATAACAACTGAAGTTTCTTAACTCTTCCTGTACTGGAAACAATATTTCTTTGTTAGTAATGCTCTATTTCTTACCTGTGCTTCACATACAATTCATTATATCATAAGTTTATTTTCACTACACTACACACGACACTACAGTGTCATTTTAACGCCTAACTTTATAGTAAGGAACAATGCAGAATACATTCTTGCACTACCTAAAAATCATCAGTAATAACAACTAAAGATGTCGCGAACATAGAATTTTCCGTTCGCGAACGCAAAGTACTGCAAATGTTTGCGAACAGGGGAATCTGGCGAACCGCCATAGACTTCAATAGGCAGTGGAACTTTAAAACCTACAAAGATGGTTTCTGGCCACAAAAGTGATGAAAAAGTTGTTTCAAGGGGTCTAACACCTGGACAGGGGCATGGCGCAGGGGGACCCATGCCAAAAGTTCCACTAAAACTTACGGAGTTGACGCAAAGTCGGAGTAAAGGGCAGAAATCACATTATGCGCATAGGCAAACGCAGGGGGGGATTACAGCTGCCCAGAATCCCCCCTCAGACCAGGGCCGGTGCAGTGTCTGGGGACAGGCACAAGTTGAGACACCAGAATATCTGCAGGTATCCTGCAGCTCACAGCACGGCTCCCTTTCTTTCCCTGCAACAGTTGACTTTGGATGTAGCCACAGCGTGTGTACAGAGCATGGAGCAGCAGTCTGTGTACAGAGCATGGAGCAACAGTGTGTGTACAGAGCATGGAGCAGCAGTGTGTGTACAGAGCATGGAGCAGCTCTGGGGAACTTAACAGAGTCCCATATGAGCAAAGCCCTGTGCCCTGCTGTGTGATGTTTCACTTTCCGCCTTCATTACCAATGTCAACTATCTACATTATTATCTGTATCCAAACTGCTCCTGATCGATCCCGTTGTCGGTCAGTCAGACGGGAAATTGCATTATGTGTACCCAGCATGATTATTACCTATTATCCTACCATATTATTATACTGTATTGTGCAGGAATCCCCTCTTGAAAATCCTGGGTTTGCCCCTGATCTCAGCTCTGGGTGTCAGTGGGCTGTGGTGTGTCTCACATCAGAATACAGTGAAATAATAATGCACTGGAGTGGTTCTGTGCCTGCAACTTAATGAGGCAGCAGCAGTAGTGTGCACACAGCTCTGGGTGTCAGTGGGCTGTGGAGTGTCATACACAAAAAAAGCACAGGAGACCAATGTACTAGCCCTCAAATGGGCTGTTTGGGATGCTGTGAAGTGAGGAACAAGAACACAGGCCTAGCTAATGCTTTCCCTACCTATCTGCAGCAAGTCTGACCCTGCTCTCAATGAGGGCCCGTTTCCACTAGAGCGAATCTGCATGCGTTTTCTGCATGCAGATTCCCATAACCAATACAAGTGGATGGGGCTGTTTCCACTTGTCAGGAATTCTGTGCGGTCTGCTGTGCACAAAAAATCTGCACGGCAGAGCCATCAGAATTCGCATGCCGCACACCCACACGCGAATCGCCGGTAATGTAATGTGATAGGAAAACCGCAAACATTTTAGTCTTGCGGTTTTCCCGGCGTTTCCGCGTGCGTTTCTGCGTGAAAACCCATGTCAATGCTTTCCGGCATTGACATGGTTAAAATCGCATAGCGTAAACCGTGAGCGATTCCGCGTGAAAATCCGCATGGAAACGCAAATTAATCCGCACCCGCATGTGGATTCGTTGTTGTGTTTTCCACGATGAAATCACAACGCGCAAGTGGAAACGGACCCTGACAGTCAGCAGCCAGCAGAGAATGAATCCAATATGGCCACCGCAACTGCTTTCTGATGGGGGGGTGGAGGGTCCAGGAAGGGTGCTAGCTGATTGGCTGCCATGTGTCTGCTGACTGTGAGTTAAGGGGTCAAAGTTTAGCTCAATGATAATGTATAGGGGGCGAACTGAACACGCCAAATGTCCGCTGTTCGTGGCGAATGCGAGCAGCGGATGTTTGCAGAATACTGCTCACCGGCGAACAGTTCGGGCCATCTCTAATAACAACCACATCAAATTTTAACTTTTACACATCACCCTATAAACAGCTGACTAAAGTTGCACATTAACGTTACAATATTTTTATTTGTGAGATGAATAGTGATTGGAAGGTAATGTGGTGACTTCACCCGAAGTCACCACATTGCTGGAGTCGCCACGGAAGGGGCCAGGAGGGTGCTCGCAAGCTATGGTGGGCTGGAGGAACCCCCAGGTAAGTCCAGTTTTCTTTTTTTTGCCACCGTTCAGGGTCCCTGAGTGCTAGGAGGCTGAACTAGCGAAATTAAACACAATTTTTGCTAATTGCCATTAGGTACACTATGCCTGATAGGTTTTGTCAAATAAAACACTTAGGGCCTATTTCCACTACACGTAGATTGGATGCAGAATGGATGCAGAAAAACTGACTCCAATGAATGCCTATGAGAAAATCTGCATCAGAAAAATTGCGTTTAGTGGAAACAGGCCCATAGGCATTCATTGGAGTCAGTTTTTCTGCATCTATTCTGCATCCAATCTGCGTGTAGTGGAAACAGGCCCTAATAACCCATATACCATGGAGTTAGCACAGCGGCAGCTGCTAATTAGTGGCTGCTACTGCTACAATGGTGGCTGATAACCTATAGGTGAGCAAAGGGGGGGGGGGGGGGGGTAGAGCACCGCAGCTACAGCCTGCGGGCCGCATGGAATTAACTGCTGTAGAGAGCTTTGGGGCCCCAGAAAAGGCCACGCAGGCCGCATGTGGCCGCTGAGCCGGACTTTGGAAATGCCTGTTCTAGAGCATACTTTGACAACCAAGAAATGTTTCTATTTTCTTTCATTTAAGGAGCCCATCTCATATATTGAGCTGCTCGGTGGGAATAACAGCATCTCTCTGTCTTGGGCTCAGCAAGATGGCCGGCTCTCATGAAATGATTTTGGTTGGAAGGTTCCTTTGTGGAATTGCAGTGGGTGAGTACCCCACAGTAGTGCATTACGACATATTATAAATGTGCATCAGCTTGGATTCAAATGTATGGTACCACACTTTTAGTTTCAAACACTTTTATTTTTGGAAGGACTCCCAACCACTTTAACTTTTAACTTGAAAGGATCAGACTATCAAAATCAAGTGATTGAGTGATTCTAATACAAAAATGAAGGTTACAGATTGATTCAGTCAAAACAAATACATTTGGTCAGATATAATAAAAAATATTTGTAATTATCGGTATGTCAGAAAATGAGTCCACTCTAATTGTAACAGATTTAAAGAGAGTCTGAAGCCAGAATAAAAATGGCTTTTTAGCATATATTCAGCAGGGGCATGTTTGCCCCCTGCTAAAACGTCGCTATCCTGCGGCATAACGAGGCGTCTTTACCCCCCAAATCCCCCCTGCTACCTCCGGAAAGCGTTTCCGTGTGAGGCAGAGCTATGAGCTGCAGCCCTGCCTCACACGCGTCTATCAGCGGCGGATCTCCGCCTCTCCCCCGCCCCTCTCAGTCTGCCTTTGCTGAGAGGGGCGGGGGAGAGGCGGAGATCCGTCGCTGACAGACGCGTGTGAGGCAGGGCTGCAGCTCATAGCTCTGCCTCACACGGAAGTGTTCCCCGGAGGTAGCAGGGGGGAATTGGGGGGTTAAAACCCCTTGTTATGCTGCGGGATAGCAGTGTTTTAGCAGGGGCAAACATGCCCGTGCAGAATATAAGCTGAAAAGCCATTTTTATTCTGGCTTCAGACTCTCTTTAAATTCTTTTATTATAGAGCAATGCGACTGTTATCCTGGTTAGACTTGTGTTGCTAGGTTAACAGGCAGGACTTCCCTGCCGTTAGTAGTGAGATAGTAAGCTTTATGCTGGTTAATTGTAAATGTCTACAACTTCATTCCTTTTTTGTTCTCTGATTTTAAAAACCTGTTTACCACTTTTATAATGCCATATTAATAGATGGCCAATCAGGATTTGTTAGCAGTAAAAAGGGATATGATGAGGGTAGCAATCTGTGGCAATATGATATTATGTTGTATAACACAAAGCAAATTGTTCTGCACTCTTCCTTATGGTGTTCGCCACAATGAAAGAGGCAAACACCATTTAAGATGCCTTGATAGATAATTTCCAACATGTCCAATCTCCCGCCCGATCGTTTCGCTGCTCGATTCCGGATTGAAGTGAATGAAAAAAGATAAGAAAAATGAGCGGAAGATAAGAGAATTGACTGCAGGATCGAGCGGCGAAACGATCGAGTGGAAGAATGGAGTGGCAGAATCGACCCGTGTATTCCCAGCATTATTTAGATATTTGCAAATACTCTTATTTGCCCTCCCCTAGCCTAACTGATTAGAAACAGCAGGAAAATGTCTTCTGGTCTTACGATTTCAACCTGGTAAATCTGTAGCATGGCTTGTTTTGAAATGAACTGAAAAAAAAAGAAATATGTGTTGATTCAAAAACTGAATTTACTTCTTTCTGGTTCTAATGATAAAACATCTCTTATGAATTAACTCTTGCATTCTCATCTTTCCTATGTACCATTTTGGTTCTTAGTATGCAAAAAGCAAGGTTAGAAAGTCATTTTAAATTTAATTGATCCTGGACAACAGATTTTATCATGTAAATAAGGTTAGAAAAAGTGAGTTTTGGGCATCGGGACTTTTGTCAAAGAAAGGGCATTGGTCACTTTAAGAAGAAACTTTAGTATAAATAGTTTAAGGATCATAAATATTCTCTTTCCAATATTGCCAGGCTTGGGAATAAACATTTATATGCAATACCTTGGAGAGTCTGCACCAAGGAAACTTCGAGGGGTCACCAATACCACAGTCGCTTTGTTCGTAACTATAGGGAAGCTTTTCGCTCAAGTTGTTGGACTCAGGTAAGATTTAAGTGATATTTAAGGGTTACTTAACACAATATCATATATCATCAATAATATATATATATATATATATATATATATATGTATATATATATATACATATATATATATATATATATATATATATATACACATACAGGTCCTTCTCAAAAAATTAGCATATTGTGATAAAGTTCATTATTTTCTGTAATGTACTGATAAACATTGGACTTTCATATATTTTAGATTCATTACACTCAACTGAAGTAGTTCAAGTCTTTAATTGTTTTAATATTGATGATTTTGGCATACAGCTCATGAAAACCCAAATTTCCTATCTCAAAAAATTAGCATATTTCATCCGACCAATAAAAGAAAAGTGTTTTTAAAACAAAAAAAAGTCAACCTTCAAATAATTATGTTCAGTTATGCACTCAATACTTGGTCGGGAATCCTTTTGCAGAAATCACTGCTTCAATGCGGCGTGGCATGGAGGCAATCAGCCTGTGGCACTGCTCAGGTGTTATGAAGGCCCAGGATGCTTCGATAGCGGCCTTAAGCTCATACAGAGTGTTGGGTCTTGCGTCTCTCAACTTTCTCTTCACAATATCCCACAGATTCTCTATGGGGCTCAGGTCAGGAGAGTTGGCAGGCCAATTGAGCACAGTAATACCATGGTCAGTAAATCATTTACCAGTGGTTTTGGCACTGTGAGCAGGTGCCAGGTCATGCTGAAAAATGAAATCTTCATCTCCATAAAGCTTTTCAGCAGATGGAAGCATGAACCCACTTTTGAACCAGAAACAGCGGCAGAAGCGCCTGACCTGGGCTACAGAAAAGCAGCACTGGACTGTTGCTCAGTGGTCCAAAGTACTTTTTTCGGATGAAAGCAACTTTTACATGTTATTCGGAAATCAAGGTGCCAGAGTCTGGAGGAAGACTGGGGAGAGGGAAATGCCAAAATGCCTGAAGTCCAGTGTCAATAACCCACAGTCAGTGATGGTCTGGGGTGCCATGTCAGCTGCTGGTGTTGGTCCACTGTATTTTATCAAGGGCAGGGTCAATGCAGCTAGCTATCAGGAGATTTTGGAGCACTTCATGCTTACATCTGCTGAAAAGCTTTATGGAGATGAAGATTTCATTTTTCAGCACGACCTGGCACCTGCTCACAGTGCCAAAACAACTGGTAAATGGTTTACTGACCATGGTATTACTGTGCTCAATTGGCCTGCCAACTCTCCTGACCTGAACCCCATAAAGAATCTGTGGGATATTATGAAGATAAAGTTGAGAGACGCAAGACCCAACACTCTGGATGAGCTTAAGGCTACTATCGAAGCATCCTGGGCCTCCATAACACCTGAGCAGTGCCACAGGCTGATTGCCTCCATGCCACACCGCATTGAAGCAGTCATTTTTGCAAAAGGATTCCCGACCAAGTATTGAGTGCATAACTGAACATAATTATTTGAAGGTTGACTTTTTTTGTTTTAAAAACACTTTTCTTTTATTGGTCGGATGAAATATGCTAATTTTTTGAGATAGGAAATTTGGGTTTTCACGAGCTGTATGCCAAAATCATCAATATTAAAACAATAAAAGGCTTGAACTACTTCAGTTGTGTGTATTTGAATCTAAATCAGTACATTACAGAAAATAATGAATTTTAGCACAATATGCTAATTTTTGGAGAAGATCCTGTATATATATATATGTACCTTCAGTTAAAAACTTGGGCTATGATCCTAAGTAAGCATTAAAGCGGACCTCTAGTGTAAAAATAAAACCCACATGATCAGCAGAGGCAGCAGAGTTATAATAGAGTAGTAGGGAAAAATGTCTAAGGACCGAACACCTGTGCCAGAAAATACAGGTTTTGTTGGTTATCCACGCTCCCTTTTTGAAAAACTGCCATGGCAGTTTTTTGATTTTTCAAAGACTGCTAAGAGAGGAAAGGTGAAGAGAGAAGTAGTGCAGTGCCAGCCACAGTATGTTGCATTCAAGAACTACCACAATGATCCTTGCTGCTTAATGAAGTAGTCATCTGTTGCTGCATTTAGTAAAAGGAAACAGTGGCGTAACAATAGTCTCCGTGACCCCCGCAATCTCAGGGTGCCCGGTGTTATAGGGGCTCAGTTCCTCCTCCCTCCCCCTTTAGTGCACTGTTCCTCTCGCCCCCTCTAGTGCAGAGTAGTGCAGGGAGTGGAGCACTGTTAAATTTACAGTCCACGCTGTCTCTGGTCTCCTCTTCTTGCCAAAAGCCCCATGCTGACATCCTCTAACTCCCTATGCATGATATGATCAGGAGCCGGAGGAGGTCAGCATAGAATGTAGGGCTCCCAGCAAGAAGAGGAAACCAGAGACAGCTCTCTCTCTCTCGCTCCCTGTGATAGTCTGCATTGGGTGGGGGAGGGGATAGTAATCGTCTGGCCCCCACTGGGGGAGTTGTGTGCAGTGGGTACCTGAATAATATTGCTGGCGGGCCCGGGGCACTGACGTTACACCCCTGATGGGTATAAGTAGTAAGTAGCATTCTGGCTCTTTTTCACTTTAAAATTTACAGACAATTGGCCTCAATTCAGTAAGATCCGTGCTGGTGATAATAAGGCAAGAGAAAACTTACCACCACAAATCAATGGTATTTTCAGTGTTAATTCACTAATGAAGCTTGCCTTATAAAGGTGTAGAGATTTCACAGTGAGAGAGTTAACTTATCATTTCTGTCCTTAAAGAGGAAGTGTCGTGAAAATCTTAAAATTTAAAACACGTACAAATAGGTAGTACATTTCTCCCAGAGTAAAATGAGCCATAAATTACTTTTCTCCTATGTTGCTGTCACTTACAGTAGGTAGTAGAAATCTGACATTACCGACAGGTTTTGGGCTAGTCCATCTCTCCATAGGGGATTCTCAACATGGCCTTTATTCTTTATAAAGACATTCCCTGAAAAAGATTTACATAAAGATGCTGGCCAGCCTCCCTGCTTGCTGTACACTATTTTGGAAGTTGGAGGGAGCAACTGCCATTCACTAAGTGCTTTTAAAAATAAAGAAAACCCTGAGATCCCCTCTATGAGAAGATGGGCTAGTCCAAAATCTGTCAGTAATGTCAGATTTCTACTACTTACTGTAAGTGACAGCAACATAGGAGAAAAGTAATTTATGGCTCATTTTACTCCGGAAGAAATGTACTTCTTATTTGTATTTATTTTAAATTTTAAGATTTTCATGACCGTGCCTAAGTTACCTCCTCTGTAGCTATTTTCTTTAACTTTAGAATTCAGTAGTTATTTTAACCATTTTAGCCTTTTGGACATTGCACTTATGTCCAAAAGGCTGCTGCCACGCTGCCGCGTGCTCCCGCGGCCAATCGCCCGCACGCTCCCATGCCGCCATCCATTAGACCAGAGATCAATGAATGGGAAGCTGCGCTCTTTCTGATCCATATAAAAAAAATCACGTCCTCCTTCCGAGCACTCTCACTTACAGGATGGAATTTAAAAAAATGACTGTGGCGATCTTGTGGCCAAATAGTAAAACTACATGTACATACACTTTTTTTACACAAACACAATACATTACATTTAAAATTAACTGTTCACCTCCTACACCCAAAAAATAGTCAAATAAAATTTTTAACTAAAAAATAAAAAAAAATACAATTTAAAAAAAAAAAAACATAGTCACCTAAGGGTCTGAACTTTTTTAATATGCATGTCAAAAGGGTATATTACCAATGTTTTTTTTAAATGATAAGTTTGTAACTAGTGATGGGCGCAAAACTGAAAAAATGCACCTTTATTTCCAAATAAAATATTGGCGCCATACATTGTGATAGGGACGTAATTTAAATGGTGTTATAACTGGGACAAATGGGAAAATAAAATATGTGGGTTTTAATTATGGTAGCATGTATTATTTTAAAGCTATAATGGCCGAAAACTAAGAAATAATGATTTTTTTCCATTCTTTTTCTTAATATTCCTGTTAAAATGTACCACCCAAAAAAAGCCTTATTGGTGGCGGAAAAAAATAAGATATAGATCAATTCATTGTGATAATTAGTGATAAAGTTATTGGCGAATGAATGGGAGGTGAAAATTGCTCAGATGCATAAGGTGAAAAACGACTGAAGGCTGGAGTGGTTAAAGGGACTCCGAGCACCTCTCATGGGCATGCCTTTAAGACTCCGACCAGTACTGCAAAGTATTAACCTTTCTGGCGGTCTATTAAAACCGCCAAGGGGCAGCGCAGCACTTTGAACATTTTTTTTTTAATCATGTAGCTAGCCTAGCGCTAGCTACATGATAGCCGCTGTGCAGTGGCATCCCCCCACCCCTTCCGATCGCCTCTGGCGATCAGAGCAAACAGGAAATCGCGTTCAGAACGGGATTTCCTGTTTGGCTTCCCCCAACGCCATGTGACGATCGGGTTGACGTCACCGACGTCGTGACGTCAGAGGGAGTCCCGATCCACCCCACAGCGCTGCGCACAGGGTCTGGGGGGGGGGCCCTCTAACGCGGCGGGTAGCGGCGAATCGGCAGTGGCGATCGAGTTATGCACGCAGCTAGCAAAGTGCTAGCTGCGTGCAAAAAAAAAGTGTACAAATCGGCCCAACAGGGCCTGAGCAATCCTCCGCGGCGGCTTTACGGCCAGGGAGGTTAAAGATGCATACCTTTCTGTAGCTTGCACTCTCCTCTTTCATTTGTTTCCTGAATCGCCGTTCTACACCTAATATTTTTCGTTCAATTTAAAAATCGCAGCTGCCATCTTGGCTATGTTATAACTTCCGGGTCACCCCTGTCTTCTCTGTTAGAGAAAAGCATCACTGAATGAAGCAGGAAGCGGAAGTGACACACATGGCCATTGCAAGAGGCTCCTCCAGAGGGGTCATAGCATGACTTTGGTTTGGTCTGGTTTAAAGGCATGCCCATGAGAGGTGCTCGGAGTCCCTATAAGGGTTGAAACACTATCTTTAGAGAGCTCTCCTTAACTTAAAGACAGAAGAGTTAACTTTAGGTTTGCCTGAGGTAAAATGTTTCCTGAATACTACATGCCTTATCACCATAGTGATAACTCTAGAAAGGTTATTAAAGACAGACAGGAGATAAGCTTAGTGAATTGAGGCCTATGTCCTGCTTATTCTGTAACACCTGGAGAAATGTAAAGTTAATGTCTGGCCTAATTAAACTGTCCCTATAGTGTGTCTCCTTCGAAGTGTCGATTCAAAGTGTCATCCTCTTCAGGCAAGCATACTCTCCTACCTATGACACTTCGGCCACTGACCACTATTTCTACCACCTCATACACAGCTTCCCTTTACCTACTGTCCTATCTCATAAACCTTAAGGCCTTGTTCAGACTATACACGCTGCCGTGCGCATTTTGGCAGCGCGTATATTGTGCGACATGCAAGAATGGTAGAAGGGCATAGACAGCCCTTCTACCGTTCCCATCATATGCGCTGCGCATGCATTTTTGGGAATCGCAGCGCAAATCCCATTCACTGCAGTGAATAGGATCTGCAGCGCATAGTAGCGCAGATGGCGTGCGATCGTACGTGTTGCATTCAGATCACACAGCCATCTGCGCTAAATGATGTGAACGAGGCCTTAAGCCCCATCTACACCATGGGACATTGCAGCGATCCGGCGGCTCGATTAGCCGCCGGATCGCCTCTTCCGCGTGCCCGCCGCGCGTGCACCACATTCGATTCCCCGCTCGTGCCTGCTCGTCCCCGCCGGCGCCGCTTATCTCCCGCACGATTCCCTGCCATTGTCCCCTCGCGGGGATCGAGCAGGGAATTGGCGGTGCGGAGATCCGTCCTGATCTTATCATCGCGGCCGCATCTACTCGTGTAGATGCGGCTTTAGACTGTAAGGCCTTTTGGCCAGGTTTCTCTTCCCCCTTTGTCACACAATGCTGTGTAATGGGTGTTTATACCTCCCACCCCTGTGTGAAAATATGTAGTTAATTTGTTCACTGCATCAGCTGTAATCCACTCTTGTCTTGTATTAACTGTTGTATTTGTTTATTTTGTATTGTAATACCGTGTATGCTTCTGTAAAGTGCCATGGAAGATGCTGCCACTATAGAAATCAGTAATAATAGTGAGAGGGGTGTGGGGCTGACATATTTTTTCTCTTTTAATCAATGGTAGTTGCCTGGTTGTTCTGCTGATATTTCTGGCTCTAGTACTGTGTGAATACTGTACATGAAACAGACATACAGCCAGCATGGTCAACGTTTAAAGGACTTCTGATGCGGGAAATATTAAACAGATTTTACTCACCTGGGGCTTCTTCCAACCCCTGCCAGCAGTCTCTGTCCCTCGCAGCAGCCCCGATCCACCGCGTTGTCCCGCTAGCAAGGCCGGCTCTTCTGTGTACTTGTCAGATGACATGGACGCGTAGGTACGAATGCCTGTGCAGGCGAAAAAGCCAACCCCGTCGGCAGCCAGCGAGACAACGCGGAGGACCGGGGCTGCAACGAGGGACTGAGACTGCTGCTAGGAGTCGAAAGAAGCCCCAGGGGAGTAAAATCGGTGTAATATTTCTCGCATCAGAAGTCCTTTATAGAGACACTGAAGCGAAAAAAAATATGATATAATGAATTGTATGTGTAGTACGGATAATTACTAGAACAGTAGCAAGGAAAATATTCTCATATTTATATGTTCAGTGATATAGTTTTTTTTTATAACATTGCATCATTCTCTAATATTTGCAGTTGACACACTACTCAGCATGCTAAAGGATTTTACAGAACAGGCTAGCAAACTTTTGACCTGTCCTCTGCAGAGAAAAATAAAATACAGTGACTGACACTTGAGATATAAAGCTTCAGAAGACAGAGCTCTCTGCGACTTTGAAAGTCGTGGAGCTCAATGGCTCTTTTGCATAGATAACAACTGGAGTTTCTTAACTCTTCCTGTACTGGAAACAATATTAGACTTGTGTCTCTGCTCCTAATGTTTTATCTCTTAGCTATCATTACATCATAATTTTTTTTCCGCTACAGTGGCTCTTTAAGGGATCCATTAATTGTGCAGTTTTAAGTGAATGATTGTATTTTTGATCAGGTAACTTGCCATTGCAGACACGCATGGTTTTGTGCATGTGTTGCCATGAACTTGTTTTGAATACATAAGGCCTTCTGTGATATTTATGTGACCTATTGTTACTGTAGTTTGAAATATCTTTTTGATTCTGCATACTTTGATTTGGAGAGTTCCTGTTACTATTTGTTGCAGGGAGGTCCTGGGGACAGAAGCACTGTGGCCCTTGATGTTGTCCCTCTGTGGACTCACTGATCTCCTGCAGCTGATAGTGATGCGTTTTTATCCAGAGACCCCTCTACACCTTCTGTTAGTGAAGGGAGACCAGGAGCGTTGCATGAAAGGTAACATCTATCAAAATAAATACAATAATATATAGCAAAAGCCCAGATGCCATTACAAGTGACCAAAATACAATTTAATTTAATTCAATTTTACTTTGTAAAAGATCTCTCAAACATCGATACTCTGAACTTAAAATTTCACATGCTACAGCCGATGTGAAAAATACAAATCTTAAGTATTATTGAGCTTAGAGAAAAAAATCTATCTTTTTAAAGTTTTTAAACATTACATAAAACTATGAGATAGCTAAAAGTCATTTTAGGAATAAGAGCATAAATAGACAATTTTAATCTCAATGGTTTATCTTCACTTAAAGAGAAACTCTGACCAAGAATTGAACTTTATTCCACTCAGTAGCTGATACCCCCTTTACATGAGAAATCTATTGCTTTTCACAAACAGACCATCAGTCACACAGACTGATATTGTGGGGAAACCCCTCCCACAAGAAACTCCGAGGACCTGAGGTACTCTTGGCAAGTTGGCAGCTTCCTGTCTGTGAACCTTGTTACATTGTGGGAAATAGCTGTTTACAGCTGTCTCCAACTGCCAAAACAGTTAGCAGCAGCTACATAAACTGCCCACAGTAAAAATGTCACCATGTAATAAATGTCAGAATGTAAATCGGGTAGAGGAAAGATTTTACAGTGGGCAAACACTGACTAAATCATTTATACATAATTATTGTAAAAATGAAGTACTTTTTTATTACATTATTTTCACTGGAGTTCCTCTTTAAGATTAACATTAAGGGGCCCAAATGGGTCTCAATGATCAACTATGATTACTGCTTAGATTGATACCCTCCTCCTCTGAATCCAGCACAACATAAAATCAGACCTACAGTATATCTGAAATGTATTTTATAATGCCTGAGACCCATTAGGAGTATTTTTGCTGCACTTGCCAATTGCCGGTGATCTACAAAGCGCTACACTAATGAATCCCTATTGGGGTGGTCCCACTAGCAGTGTTGTGATCGCAAAAAATCGCTTGCATTTCAAATTAGTCCAGGATTAGTATGTGTGCGATAGTCTATTTTACTCACAGGGACACATACTACATGGTTTGTAATCCATTTAAGTTGAGCCAATAAGTGAAAAAGTCAGGCTGCTCCTGTGTGAATTGCCAATAAGTAAAAAAATGATAAATGCTTGCAACCCCGCCCTGAGATGCTGCAGGAAATGGTTGGTATTGAGCAATGTACCTTATCGTAATATTGAGTATCCCTGTATAATTCTGATAGTAGGTAACCTTTATGCTGGGAATACACGGTTCGTTTTGAAGCTGATTAGATGGTTCTATAGATAATTTCCGACATGTCCGATCTCCCTTTCGATTCTTTTGCCTCTCGATTTCTGATAGAAGTGAATGGAAAAAGATAAGAAAAACGAGCGGAAGATAAGAATCGGGAGCTGAATCGAGAGCTGAAATCGAAAGGCAAAAATGATCGAGAGCAGAAACGCACGGCAGAAACAAACCGTGTATTCCCAGCATTAGGCCAGAGTCATACTTAGCAGAATCGCATACGTTTTCCAGTGTGTTCTATGGGGAAAACTCATGCAATTCTGCTAAGTCCCTGTTTACACTTAATCAGTTGGTACGCATTTTTTTTCTTCTCCATAGCATTGCATTATGAAAAAAAATTCAGTTAAAATGCGTATAGTGTGAACTGTACCATAGAAAAACATGGGCATTACTTTGAAAATCAGTTGTCCTTTCAGTTATAACTGAGAGCAACTGATTAAGTGTAAACGGGGCCTAAGTGTGACCCTGGCCTTAATGATATTTTACTATGACCTAACCTAACCTTATTCTCATGCAAGCCCTCCTTCTCAGTGCCCAGCCCTAAGGACTCCCCCCCCCCCCCCCCCAGCTGATTCCTAACCCTAAGGACCCTCCCGCTTAAGCCTAAACCTAAACACTACACCACCGAAGCCTAAACGTAAGAACCCGCTGCCAATGTGTAAACCTAAGAAGATCCCCGCCTGCTGATGTCTAACCCGATTTATCAATAACTGGTTATTTATCTGTTTGCAGCCACAGTTTTCATAGCAGCTGGCTCCAGCACCCACTACTTTAAGTGCTGCTATGTGGAGCATAAACTGACACATAGCAGATTTCATTGCATTGCGTTACCCTTTCTGCATGCAGGGTAACCCAAAAGCAATAAAAGTCTATGGGGCCTAGCACATTTACCCCATTGCGCCACGTTGCGCCGGAGGTGTCCGATTCACCGCCATCCATCGCAAAGCCAACAGCTTTGTTGAAAATTATTCTTTTCAATGGAAAAGCAGAGTGCTATGCACAATTTTTTTAAATCAGTTTATCATATCTTTAAGTCAATGATTTACTTATGCTTACAAATATGATCTTAATGTTTTCCTGTCTTCCCTTTTCTCAGCTATGAATAGGTTTTGGGGACATGGAGACCATCAGCTAGAGCTAGATTTCATACGCACAGAGCAGGAGATGCTAAAGAATTCAAAGCACCTCAGTGTTATTGAGCTTGTGAAGGAGCGATCCATGCGCTGGCAGTTGATTGTGGCGGTCGTCATCATAGTAACCATTCAGTTCTCAGGCATCAATGCAGTTGAGTAACGTCTTCACATGTTGAACACACGTATACACTGGATAAATTGTTCTATAATAGATCACAGGGATAAGAACACTGGAGAACATACGTGATCATACAAACCTGGACTGATGTATTACAAATGGTTTGCTTTTAGGTGGCAAGTGTTTGTGCACTTTCAGGGGTACCTCTAGTCATTTTGTCACTCCAGGCGAGAAAACCTGTGGTACCCCCCCCCCCCCCAAGCCCCTCACCCCCCCAGGAAAATAATCATAATGCAGCATCGTTTCACCAGAAAATAATCATAATGCGGCAGTGTTTCATCAGAAAATAATAGTAATTATTGTAATTCAGAATCGTAATTCACCAGAAAATAATCGTAATGTGGCAGTGTTTCACCAAAAAATACACTTATTGCAGCAGCAGTTCACCGGAAAATATTCGTAAAGTGGCAGTGTTTCACCAGAAAATACACTTATTGCAGCAGCATTTCACCAGAAATTAATCATAGGGCAGCAGCGTTTCACCAGAAAATAATCGTAATGGGGCCGCTTTGTCAGAAAATAATCGTAATGTGGAAGCGTTTCACCAGAAAATACACGTAATCCGAGCAGAGGGAAAGAGTAGAGGGGAGAGGCAGCATAAGATGTAAGAGGGGGGTAGAGGAACAGAGAGGGGGAGGGATAGACAGCATAAGATGGAAGAGGGTGCAGAGAAACAGAGGGGAGAGGCAGAGACAGCATAAGATGGAAGAGAGTGCAGAGGAACAGAGAGGGGTAGAGACAGCATAAGATGGAAGAGGGGGCAGAGGAACAGAGAGGGGAGAGGGAGAGACAGCACAGCACTAAAGCCCAGGTTTACAGCTTTACCAGCCTACAGCCTAACCAGCTTTCAAAGAAAACTCTAGTATCAAAAGAGCAGGGCACATTCTAGCAGTTATAACAGTACTGGGAGTCTGCACACAGGACAGGAAGTGTACTTAGCAGCCTGCCTGCATACCTTCTCTTCTGCCTGTACATGCAGCTTATCATCTCTGGACTGGAGCAGAAACTTCCCTTCTCCCGGGCTGTGTTGCTGTCTTGTGCGGGGACGGGGCTCCAACACGGACACATCACATTCTTCTCTCTGTGACTGCATCTGTCCCCTGGCTGTCTCGCTCCAGTGTCTGTGTGCAGCCAGTGACACAGGTAGGGGGTCAGACTGTCGGGGGCATAAGCTGGCTGGCCGCTGGCTCCTGGTTTGACTGGCGTGGGGCAGAGTTAAAGACTGGGCCACACGAGGTAAACACTTTACCTGTGTGGCTACTGAGAAGAAGGGACACGGCTTTAAAGAGACTCCGTAACAAAAATTGCATCCTGTTTTTTATCATCCTACAAGTTCCAAAAGCTATTCTAATCTGTTCTGGCTTACTGCAGCATTTTCTGCTATCACCATCTCTGTAATAAATCAACTTATCTCTCTCTTGTCAGACTTGTCAGGCCTGTGTCTGGAAGGCTGCCAAGTTCTTCAGTGTTGTGGTTCTGTGATGCATCTCCCCCATCCAGGCCCCTCTCTGCACACTGCCTGTGTATTATTTAGATTAGAGCAGCTTCTCTCTTCTCTCTTATCTTTTACAAGCTGGATAAATCCTCCTCTGAGCTGGCTGGGCTTTCACATACAGAGGAATTACATACAGGCAGAGCTGTCTGCACTCTGCAGGAAGAAACAGCCTGACACTTCAGTGGAAGATAGCTGCAGGGGGAAAGAAACACACAAATGATCTCTTGAGATTCAAAAGGAAGGCTGTATACAGCCTGCTTGTGTATGGATGTATTTTTCTATGTGTGGACATACTGTACATCAATCTACTTCCTGTTTTGGTGGCCATTTTGTTTGTTTATAAACAAACTTTTTAAAACTGTTTTTAACCACTTTTAATGTGGCGAGGAGCGGCAAAATTGTGACAGAGGGTAATAGGAGATGTCACCTAACGCACTGGTATGTTTACTTTTGTGCGATTTTAACAATACAGATTCTCTTTAAAGAAGGAGCCTGGCAGAGAAGAGCAGTATTGATTGCTCTATTGGCTGGGGAGAAGTGGAGGTTGAGGCACTGCTGAGCACATGGTAGCGTGCCGAGCACCGGGGACTGAGTCGGGAGATAATATAATATATAAAAAAAAAAAAACCATGGTCACGGTAGCAGCGGCGGGGGAATACACCTCATGGCGCCTCACCACCTCATGGCGCCCCAGGCAACCGCCTATACTTGCCTGGTGGGTGAGACGCCCCTGTGCACTTTGATTGGGTCATGTAAGAACATAGTGAGGATGGCTAAATAGGTTAGTAAATTGGCATCTGTGCATACTCCGGCTTTTAGGAATTTTCTATAAATAAATCTTGGTAGTGATCTAGACTGTTTTCCAGCTCAGGAGAACATTTGTAAGTCAACCATTATATGTGTACGATTTAAAGGAAACAAGAAACAGATATCTTAAATAGAAGTATACGCAGAAATAGATTGTGACCTTCAAAAGGCAGTTCAGCTATTGCAAGTGCTACACACATAGGGCTTGATTCACTAAACCGTGATAACTCATATCACGGGCGTGCTACCATTTTGGGGTTTGCGAAAATTCACGATTGTGCATGAAAACACAAAAAAGCATGCAAAACACGAAATTGCACGCGAAAACGCTACTGCGTCCGTGATATGAGCTATCACGGTTCAGTGAAACAAGCTCATAATGTGGCCTTTCTGGCCTTGATCTGTACAGCCAGATAATGTAGCTGACTATGCTTAGATTATAGATTATAGACTGTTTTTTCTTGCACTGAGCACTTGTATCATTTTATCACCCCTGATGAAACCCCTTCTCTGGGGTGAAACATGTAGGGTCACGGCATTAGTTCTTGGCAATTTTAGTGTGTTTAGAAATTGTAGACTATGTATTTAACTTCTTTAGATTTTAGGACATGAATTTTACTTCCTAATTCTCCCTCCTGTACATTCCAGGAGGGATAAGTGTTCCAGTGTTCTGTCGGAATAATACACGTCATGTAGTGCGTTTACAGGGTAATGTGGGCGTTTACAGTGGCAGTGAGACATACTTTCATTGTACTGTGTGCCTCACTGTATGGTTGCATCACATTACCGTGATGCAACTCTTCGCTGTATTACGTTGCGATTACATAACAATCACATCGCAATGCAATGCCCATGGTGTGAATGAAGCTTTAAAGGGAACCTGTACTGAGTAAAATTATTTTAAATAAACACATGAGGTAACTTCAAATGAACATTACATAGTTACCTTGCCATCAGTTCCTCTCAGAAGCTCACCATTTTCTTCTGACAATAATCCCTTCCAGTTCTGACAACATTTTGTCAGAACTGAAATATATCAGTTGCTGCTAGTTATAGATCAATTGCTGTCAGTTATAGCTGAGAGGAGAACTGATGTGTCCATGTTTCCCCATGGCTCAAGTGGGCGATGTTACAGTTTAACTGTGTGCTGACCAGAAAGCTGTTATGGAGTAATGGCCATTTTCAAAATGGAGGACAGAGAATTCCATTGATCACAGTGTGCAAACAGGATGCAGGAAAGGAGAAAGTTTTGATAAGTAGACTACACAGGAGGTAAGTATGACTTGTGCATGTTTATTTTGACTTTTAATTTTCCTGATAAGTATAAAAGATCAATAAACTACTATGCTTTAGCTTACCAACTTAATAACTGGCAGATCACGTGTTATTACTGTTTAAGAAAAGGTTTCTAAATGAATCAGCAACCTGGGACCGCATTTTATTCAAAAGGTGTATGCTACTAATTGACAACATTTTGCAATCCTCTCTTGGGTCAAATCAACTAGTGTTGATGTGATTGCAGTTGCATGCACACACCTACAGCAAGAATTTAGCTTTTATAAGCCCAGGACCGTTTGCATTATGGAAAACATTTCTTACAACAGGTGTGACATATACATACAGTAACTGTCATTGCAGAGCTGTACTACCTGCTGTCACCAATTACACCTCGCATGTTATATAGCTTTTGTCTGCAAACGCAGCTGGGTTCCAGTCCGTGTAGGATTTATTTCCAAATGATCACAATTGTTTTGGTTTTAGGTTGAATACAAGGCAGTTTAAACTGAATGCTTTTTTTCTTTTATATTCAATAAAATAGTTTACCCTAGGGAGGAACTTGAATTTTTTCCAAAGTCATTTTCACATTAAAATTTGCAATTTTGCCTGACTCAGGGGCGTAGCAATAGCCCCTGCAAATGATGCAGGCGCAGGGCAGTTTTCAGGGGCAGAAGGTGTCAAATATCTGATCGATATCTGCTTAAAATGATTACCAACTCAGTAAAGGACCAGCCTTTAAAGCGTCATAACCAAAATTAGACAGAAGTGGGTGCGTGCTCACTATAAACAGAATATTTATAGGTTAACAGTTTTACCTCTGAAAGAAATACGCAACACTCAGCTGTTGAATTTTATAAAATTATCTTGTTATTAAAAAATTGATAAAGCTTATATACAGGAATATACATCTCTCCAGTTGTTGTCAATCATTCAAAAATACATTTTCATCCAAAAATACATTTTCAAAGTTCCTTTAGTTAAACCAGTCCATTTCAATATAGCAAATATTCTGCTGTAGCTTTTATCCTTCATCGATAATTGTTGTCTCGAGATTGAACAGTGTATGTTACACACAATATAGCTTTATTCTTAAAAGATGATTTATGAAGTTCTATTCTTATATGAAGAACTTAAAGTAGATACATCTTAATCCATCAAAGCTTGATAATTGTTTCTAAGCTTGCAATTGCGTTTGAATAATAAAACTTATAGCACAGAAAAAAGTTATCTAAAACTCAAAAAACTGCTGAAGTTTAAAAAGACAAGTCTTTAACTATAGACTAATTGTCAAAGAATTCACCAAGAATAATTGCATATTACCTCTCTTGGGTTTCAGAATCACGTCTGTGAGAAGGATAAACGTCGGCCTAGGATGTTTCAGTCAGCTAGGGCATCAGGCAATGAATAAATATACAGCCTGAAAACTCTCTTTTTATAGAGAATTTCTCCCAAGAAATGATATAAGGGACTTTCCAAACTATGACTTAATTGTTTATAACATCTCTATAAATACAGGTATGATTTCATTTTTATTTTTAGATCGAGTTCTATAGAGGCCCCTTGTGGTTAATAAGTGTTAGTAGCAGGCACAAGAGATGCCCCCTATGGTTATAAGTGGTAGTAGCCAACACAAGGCTTATGGCCTAACTGTTTTTATACAATCTAAAATAAAGTGTATATTATTGATCAGCTTATTAGATATGCGTGAACACTATGTGATTAACCTCTTGCGTATAAAATAGACTTAGCTAAACAGTGTATATCTTGACCTAGATGGTTAAACTTACTAACACAACAATATTGCATAACGTGAACATCTCTTCAATACTATCTCATTCTTAACCTTGTAGGAATAAACAGCTCACTTCCAATAATAACACTGTAGCTTACACTATCTAATTCTGATTTCTGCTCATACTCACGAGTCTTGAAATTCACTCAATTTATCTGCAAACCATTTAACTTTTGTATACGATTTGGGCAAGGGGGATGATCATTTCTCTGCATTAATATGAGATTCTGACAAAGGGGGGGGGGCAACGCAGGACAGGGGGCAGTGGCCACACATCGGCGGGGAGGGGGCTAACTCCCCCCCTCTCTCACCTCGGGCCCCCCCTACAGCTCTCCTGGCTCCCCCTCCAGACATGATGGCAGTGGGCGGGGAACTCACCTCTGACTTCTGCGTTCCAGGGGGCGACAGAGCCCTGTGTCTTCTGTGTCTCTGGAGCCGCTGACTCTACTTCCTGTCAGTGGTGTTGGAGACATACCAGACACATGCACGCAGGTGGGGGGCCCATCCAAAGTTTCAGAGGGGGGCCAGGCCCATCCAAAGTTTCACAGGGGGGTCCAGTGATTTCCAGTTACGCCACTGGCCTGATTTTAAATTATTGCTAAAATATTACTGAATGTTAGCACGATACCCATTTTCATGAATATAAGAGCTCTCCTGAAAATGTGTGTGTCATGCCCTTCGTTTTTTCATGCCCATATATTTTCACAAATATTCTTATTTGTGCAAAAAGAACAGATTTTTTGAAAAAAATTTTTATGGCGTAACAAATATAGCCATATGCACTTAACACTATTAACTAAAGTGACTTTATCTTTCAACTGAGGTAAAGGAATAACCAGACATTTATATGTGGATAGTATTTACTTTTCACATAGATTATGTTAGACTAGCCACTTGTTCCGTTTCAGGGGCGTAACTAGAGGGGAGTAGCCTCTGCGATCCCAGGAAGGGGGGGGGGGCAGAGCTCTAGGGGGCCCAAATTACTAACCTTCCCGTCCTCCAATACAGGGGACTTTACTTCTGATGAGGTGTTTTTGTGGCTACACTTGTTATAGGTGTGGAGAACATAATTGCCACACTTGCCTTATGACCCTTACTACATGAACCACCAGGCTGCAAAGGGCACCTAGGGGAGGCAAGGGAAGGGGTGGGGGCCTCAGGAATTGTAGTTACCCCACTGGCCGTTTCATATTAACTGGTGCAAGGTGTATTGAGTGCCTGCTGCCGTCCTCTCCAGTACTGCAGCCCCGCGCATGCGCACTACGATGGCACACTGAGACCTGGAAACAGAAAACAGTGAACTTATGAAGTAGGATGACATAAATCTGAGCACCATGAAATACTTGGTGAAAAAAAACATCCATTTGAATCTGCCTTGTGTTCCTGTAGTTGTACTATGACCTTCACGAATAAAAACCTTCACAAATGATATCTGTCCACCTTTTCAGATTTTATTTTATGCAAGAAACGTGTTTGTCACTGCTGGACTGCCGCTTGAGAAGATCCCCTATATTTCTATGGGAATGGGAAGCTTTGAAACTCTGGCTGTCATGCTTTGTGTGAGTAATTGTAAGGAAAGCTATAGTTCATGCAAAAGGAAAACCTCCACGCCCAATGCAAATTATATAATATTTAGTTGTGCCATAAGCCATTCTAGTGACATTTACTGAAAGGTAGGGATGCTCATTCGGATTCCGCGGAAATGCAATTTCCGCATTTCTGCATCGGAATGCGGAAATCTGTAATACAAGTGCGGTAGGCGGATTTCAGCGGATTTCCTCCGGAAATCGCGGAAATTTCTGCTGACTTTAACATCAATTTTCTCAAAAACGATAAGGTCGTTTTGAAAACTTTTTTTTTTCATCTTGTTCACAAGATTCTGTTTAATAAACCCTGAAAATTTGGTGTTTTGCCAATACTTTGTCACCTTTTTTGCATATTAAACTATAGTGCCAGACCTTTGTTTCTCTTGCATTGCTATATACATTACCCAGCCTCTATCCAGCGATCGCGCAGCCTTTCCGGTACAGCTCCGCTCTTGTCTATGGAAGGATCGGGACTGCTCATGACGTCATGATGTTGGTGACGTCATGCACAGTACGATCCTCCCTATAGAGAACAGTGGAGCTGTGCGGAGAGGCTGTGGCTGGATAGAGGCTAGGTAATGTATATAGCGGCTGGATCGGGTGCAATTGGTGGGGTAGGGGTACCTATACTAGCTAGCCTAGTACTAGCTAACATTTAGATCAGCCACCAAACCTAATAGATTAATCCTGGGGGACTCCTGAGGCAGCAAACCTTCTTGAACGGCATGCCCGACAGGTTAACTAAAGCCTCATATGCATATACAAGGCATGTCTCCAAGTGGCATGTCCCATTTTGAGTTATTTTCTTGGTAGCCATAGGGGTTTACTTGTGATACAGGAGGTGAGGCATTTGTGATTTTCCTTCCACATAATATTGTATTGTGGTCATTTGCTAAGGATAGCATTTGTTTTAGATGTTTTTATAATGTTTATACAGAATGTTCAATAAAGCTTTGTTATACTCATAACTGGTGGTGCAGCATTTATGCAGGATTGCTTCTTGCTACTTTTTCCATGAAATTCTTTCCTTGGTCCTGCGGCTAGCACACTGTGCATGTACAAATTTAGATATTTGGAGTGCGGACACAGACATTTTTCTTCGCATGTCTCCAAGTGGAGATCGGGAACTGATCCCTCAGGCGCCATTGCAGGGCAGACACTGTAAAGATGCATTGCTAGCCTGCAGCTTAGGGACGTGTTCTGTTGTTATGTAGGGGGAGAAGGCCAAACATAGATGCATGGGAGTGACGTTATGCAGTTGTCAGGTTGGGTGGGGAGAACAATACTCTCAGCCAGTGATAACCGAATCGATGCTTTTGCTGATCACTGGTCGAGTCATCAGGGGATGCTGTACACATGTTAGATTCTCGGCAGTGGCGGTCATTATTGGCTGCCTCGGAACAGTTGCATCTAGCGCATGTACGAAGCTCAAGGCAAAATAACAGTCAGATGTCACTGGGATATTGCAGACATTTACATACTGTAGTTAACGCATGATAAAATGCATTGATTTGCATATGATAAAATGTGTGACTGTGGTTGGACAACCTATTATTGAATTTTTAATTTTCATTTAATAAAAAGAAACCAAAAAAAAAGAAAAGAAAGTGACAGCTGTTTGTTTCCCCACAGGGTGTGCTGATAGATCATTTTAGAAGAAAAGTTATGTTGCTAGGAAGCTATGGACTCATGGCAACCATGCTAGCACTTCTCACAGTCTCCTTGTTCTATCAGGTAAAGGGACACCTTATCTAGTGTGCACAAGGACCACCTTTTATTATGAAAATGCATTACACATAGTGGAATGGCTAAATGACACCAATTTATTTGTTCTTCTAGGGATTGACTAATTGGATGCCGTACTGTAGTGCAGTATTCATATTTTTGTTCATCTTTTTCTTTGGTATCGGTCCAGGTAGTGTATATATTGTTTTATCTCCAGAACAACCAGACACCATCCTATATGCAATCTCCACTCTACTAACACTGTTCTCCTTTCTTCCTCTCTGGTCACCTCTTCTCACTCCCACTTACAAGACTTCTCTCGATCCTCTCCCCTCCTCTGGAACACCCTTCCTCAACACATCCATCACTCACCCACACTTACTCTTTTTAGGCGCAACCTAAAAACTCACCTCTTCAGGGAAGCATACGCTCTCTCCTAGGACACCCTGGTAACTGACCACCATTTTACCATCCCTTACACAGCTTCCCCTCTCCTATTGTCCTAAACCTTAACCCTTTAGACGGTAAGGCAGATTGGTCAGGGCTCTCTTCCCTTTTGTCTCTTAATGCTGTCTGATGTGTGTGCATATCTTCCACCATTATGTGAAAATCTGTTACTGATTTGTCCACTGCATAAGCTGTAATCTACCATTGTCTTGTACTGTTAACTGTATTGTTTATATTGTATTGTTATACCTTGTATTCTGCTGTACAGTTCCATGGAAGATGCTGGTGCTATAAAAATCAATAATAGTTATTCATTTACCAAAAAATATACATGCATAATTATTGTTATTATTACTACAATTTTACCATTTATTATGTACTTTCATGAAACACTTATATAACCAATTAATATTGTGTTTTCTTCACAGGGACTCTCACAGTGGTTATAATAATGGAGGTTTGCAGTCACTCCACTCGACCTGCTGTGTTAGTCATCATTTCCAGCTTGAACTGGGCAGGTCTTTATATAGTTGGGATGGGTTTTCCATACATAGAGGTATAGTGAAATATAATAGCAGTACTTCAAAATATTGTTACCTAGTAACTATAGTTATTGTATGCATGGAAAGGAACTAGTCCATTGATGAAAGTAGACCTCTGTTTGGCTGCATTGAATTGTGTGTGGAGAACAAGAATATTACATGCAGTTCACACCTCTAAAAATGTATCAGCTGCAACTTTCTAAATACTCACTAAGCTGCCTGTCTATTCAAAACTCAAACTAATATCCAAGGAATTAGGCTAATGCATTCAAATGAGTACTAAGAACCATCCCTCCATTTTAATGCTGGCAGTGCCGTTTCTAGGCATGCTGGACATCCAGGGGCGTCTCTAGCCATTTTGTCACTCCAGGCGAGAAATCCTTGGACCCCCCCCCCCCCCCCGTGATTGCCCCCAGTCCCATACCCCGCACCCCTCATGGTGAACACCACTCCTGTGGTGAACCCCACCCCCAAGACCCCCGAAAATCATAATGCAGCAGCGTTTCACCAGAAAATGTACTTATTGCGGCATGGGTTCACCAGAAAATAGTTGTTATGCAGCAGAGCGTTTCACCATAAAATATACTTATTGCGGCATGCACTCACACACACCACACACAGTACACACACACACACTATACACACACACACACACACACACACACACACAGTGTACACACACACACACACACACACACAGTACACACACTGCACACAACATACACACTATACACAGTACACACACACACACACACTCTAGACATGCACAGCACAGTACACACACTATACACACACACACACACACACACACACACAGTACACACACTGCACACAACATACACACACACACACAGTACACACACTGCACACAACATACACACTATACACAGTACACACACACACTTTAGACACGCACAGCACAGTACACACAGTACACACACTACACACACACACACACACACACACAGTACACACACTGCACACAACATACACACTACACACACTGCACACAACACACACACACACACACACACACACACACACACACACACACACACACACCACACTATACACAGCACACAGTAGACATACACTATACACATACAGAGATAGGAGGAGTGGAGTGAGACTGAGAATAGCCTGAGATGGAGCAGTTTATCTGTATTGCAGTCCCACATTACACAGAGACTAGTTGCTGGTAATAGGACTGCTGTCCCTGCCAATCTCTTACACAAGTCAGCAAGCAGCCCTCCTGGAGTCTAGGGACTGTCAAAACTTTTCAACCTGTTTAAGACCTTATCTGCACATGCAGTCATTATAACAATGGGGAGAGACCAGACAGATTTTTTCCCACTGACCCTCCAGACGAGTTCTACATCATGCTGTGTATATTTACCAGCTAGCCTGCCCTCTAATTGCACTTTTATCAGCTAGCCTAGTATTTTACATTGCCTTACATCAACAAACCTGAATACAGCAGACACAGGACCAACCCTAAATCATTGAATGAAAGGCGGCCTGGGGGGAAGTCAATGCCTGGCTGCTACACAGTCTCTACATCCACACAGTTAGCAGTAGCAGAGAGAGAGGGACTGAATTCTCAGGAGTCGGACTCAGGAGCTGATGATGCTGTACTCCTCGGATCCCTGACTAGGATGAGTGCCTTCTCTCACTGACTCATTCATTACTGTGGTTCTTTGAATCATTGAGCTGAAGTCCAGTCAGCCCCGCTGCTGCTGCTGCTGCTGCTGCTGCTGTGTAAACTGACACCTGAGTCAGCTGAGAGGCATTTCTTCTCTCACTACTCAGTGCAGAAGCGCCCTTGCCTCTTCCTGTCGCCTTAGGCGAAAATTTATAGCTGCCTAATGGCTCGGACGCCTCTGTGGACATCATTACAGAGTACCTTTGGATTCGGCACCATTGCCAGCGTTCAGCTATTTCGTTCATTTCACTATAAGCTACAAACAACAATAGAATGAGAAGCACACAGACTAATTTTGTTCCGTCTGTTAACCACCCCTAAAAAATTAGGGGGAGCCACCAATTGGCAACCGCAACTAGCAAAAATACACACAAGCAAAGGTGCCTTCAAAAAAAACAGACCATTTCTTTATTTAATTCCACATTATAATGCAACCATAAAAGTTCCCTCTTATCCCCCCATAAATTAAATTGTGATAACACAGCCGTGTATATCTTATATCAGCTGATATTCACATTCATACGATGCACACAAGCCACATATTCATCACCTCTCACCTACAAGCTAGGCAAAGTCCATTATGACTAGAACCACTCAGGTTGTTTATAGCATCCTAATTGTGTCCATTGCCATCCAATAATGCCTTTACTCATATTATATGTAGCTGATGCTGTATATGGCCAAGTGCAATAGCTGTGACTGCAGCAGGAATCGTTAACTTAAACCAGTTCATCCACGAACCACTCAGCACATATGGCAGGCTTGCTGACTGTGATTGTTAGTTTGCAGCCCCTATTTTTACACCCCTGCGTTTCATTGACTTTGCTTCACTGTATGCAACGCAATACACTCGTAATGTGCAGTACAACTTTGAATTCCGTTGCGTTCCTGATATACAGGAAACATGGTCTTACAGTGAACATGGCCTTAAAATTGCAGAAATAATAGTGATGTGTTCAATTCACCATGAATTCCAATCTTGATTATAAATAAGAAAACTTCCTGTTGAAAATTATGAAAACCGTAATATTTGTACATGTGATTGCAATTATGCAAATACATCAACTGATGTGTGTGCGTGTGCAATGTATTTTAAAGAGACTCTGAAGTCTCTTAAAAACCTCGTTTTATTACAAAATCCTGTTTAACATATTAGCCCTACCTAAACTGCCGCATCCCCGCCGCTGTACTCTAACTAAATCCCCCCCAAACTCCCTGGGGGGCAATCCGGGCAGCGCTTCCGTGAGAGGCAGAGCTATGAGCCGCAGCTCTGCCTCTCAGCGCGTCTATCAGCCCAGATCGCCGCCTCTCCCCCGCCCCTCTCAGTCTTCCTTCCATGAGAGGGGCGGGGGAGAGGTGGAGATCCGCCGCTGATAGACGCAAATGGAGGCAGAGCTGCGGCTCATAGCTCTGCCTCCAGCAGCAGCAAACTCCACGACCAAGAAAGTTGTGGATTTTGCGGGGGAGAGGGAGGGGGGAGTTAGGGGAATTTAGATTGATTACAGCGGCGGGGATGCAGCGGTTTAAATGGACTAACATGTTAAACAGGATTTTGTAATAAAAAAAGGATTTTTTAAGAGACATACAGTATATTATTTGCATATTGTTACAGCACAGTCAGTCCTTTCTCAAGAATCTGAATCTTGTCATTTATAGACTAACTATAACAATGGAGACATGTAATAATGATGCTTGTTGCATGTAATAAGGGTGTCCCATTCACATCAATACCAACCTTTTCTCTATTGGTGTTAACCATTTCAGCCTTCAGTGTTGTTTCACCTTATGCATTCGAGCAACTTTCACCTCCCATTCATTCGCCAATAACTTTATCACTACTTATCACAATTAATTGATCTATATCTTTTTTTTTCCACCACCAATTAGGCTTTCTTTGGGTGGTACATTTTGGTAAGAATATTTTTTTTCTAAATGCATTTTAACAGGAATATTAAGAAAAAAAATGGAAAAAATTAATTATTACTCAGGTTTCGGCCATTGTAGTTTTAAAATAATACATGCTACCATAATTAAAACCCACGTATTTTACTTGCCCATTTGCCCGGTTTATTACACCATTCAAATTTTGTCCCTATAACAATGTATGGCACCAATATTTTATTTGGAAATAAAGGTGCTTTTTTCAATTTGCGTCCATCACTGTTTACAAGCTTATAATTTTAAAAATAATAGTAATATACTCTCTTGACATGCATATTAAAAAAGTTCAGACCCTTAGGTAACTATTTGTGTTGCGTTTGTTTGTTTTCTTGTAATTTTTTTTTCAATTAAACATTTTATTTGTGGGGTTTTTTTGGAGTGGGGAGGTAAACATATAATTTTAAATGTACTTGATTGTGCATATGTTAAAAAAAATTTATGTAGGTGTAGTTTTACTATTTGGCCACAAGATGGCCTCAGTCATTTTTTTTTTGTTTTTCATCCTGTAAGCGAGTTCTCTAGCTTACAGGAAGTGAAAGGAGGACGTGAAACTTAGAAGGATCGCGGCTATTCAGAGAAGCCATCGGTCTTTCATATGGGGACTTAGATCAATGAATGGGAACTTTGTTACCATTCATTGATCTCCGGGGTAATGGAAGGCTGGCGGAGCGCACGGGGCCATCAGCAGTTAGTACAGCCTATCTGGACGAGTATATCCGTCCAGATAGGCTGATGTGGTTAACTGTATATAAAGGGCTCTGCGTCAATATAAATCAACTATATTACTTGTTATCTTTACCTTTCATTTCCATGCCAACTGTATCGATTACAATAACCCATTATTTAACAAATAATAGTTTGTAAAACTGTTCCCTATGCTTTCTCATAAAATTTTAACTTTTGCAACACAACGAGCAACTTCCATGATTCTTACCTATGTTACCAATTAAAGATTTTCAAAAACTCACTTAAACCTATATAGAAAAAAATCTAATATTGTTAGGTTTTGCCTCCTCAATTATCATTTTTTTCAATGCAATGTTACATAAAACCGCAGACGATCATATAATCATTTATATTACACAAACAAAAAGACATTAGTGTTTAGCACACACAGTAAATTTCATACAACTTATCATCATGTTCAAACGCGTTTAGAATAACAGAATACTTATAATAAGTAGATGGCACGTGACGCCCTCACACACTGATATTTATGCAGGCCAATATGGAAGTTAGCTGCCACCAGAGGTGTTTAGGTTAGGCACCGAGGGGGGGGGGGGTTGTGTGTTAAGGTTAGTTGCCCACCAGGTGGAGTTAAGGTTAGTTGCCCTCCAGGGGGAATTAAGGTTAGTTGCCCTCCAGGGGGAATTAAGGTTAGTCGCCCTCTGGGGGGGGGGGGGGGGGGGGGGTTAAGGTTACAGTACAGAGGTTACAGTGCACAGGTTACAGTACAGTGCATCTATTTTTCTAAACGATAAGTTGAATAATGGCTAGATCTGGTGCCAGGCCCAGATTTACATCGCAGCAGCCTATAGGCACAGAAGTTCTGGCGTCCTAGACCTTGTCCACAAATCCTGTAGAAACGCTCACCAAACTCCCCTGATTCCCCTGCCTGGCATAGTTAGCCAGAGGTGCCTCCCAATATTAGGTAGCCAGATGTACCCCCAGCACTAGTTAGGAAAAGGTGCCCCAAATATTAGTTAGCTAGAGAAGCTCCCAAATATAGGCAGTCAGAGATGGCCCCAAATATTAGCCTGCAATATTGAATGCAGCAGAATATGTGGCACAAAACCAGTGCTGACAGACTGTAGAAAGCACCAGTTCTCTCAGAGTTGAAGCTTACTACACCACACTGGAACTTCTCCATCTTGTGCTTCTTCACGCAAGGTCCCCCACTGTCACTCCCTGTGCAGGAAACGACAGAGGCATCTTTCAGTGTAGAGCACATGTACTAAGCTGCACTGAATACTGTTCACTGAACACACATACATGGGTACAGTCAAAAATGGCGTATGTGAAAAATGGAGAGGGGTGATGCCATTAATGGCATCTTGCTACTAAAGTTATTTGACGTTTCAGAAATGTCCTGAAACGTTAAATAACTTTAGTAATAAGATGTCATTAGCGACATCTCTCATACATTACCTGGTCCCGGCGATCCCGTCTTCTGTCCACTTCCTGTTTAGTTTGCAAGAGTCCGGCAGCCAGCCAATAACCAAGCGGGGACCGAAGCCACATGGTGATTAGCTGGCTGCCGGACTCATTCAAACTAAGTAAGAAGTGGAAAGAAGACGCAATCATCAGGGACCAGGTAATATATACAAGGGTACAGTTAAAAATGGCGCAGAGTGAATAATGGCGCACCGTTCTGCCGATCATAAAACGCTATTTACCGTTTTAATGTAAATACATTAAAAGGGTAAATAAAGTTTTATAAAACATGTATTAGCAGAACGGTGCGCCATTGCAAGTGGCTAGTGAGGCAGCGGTGGTCGGGGGGGGGGGGGGGGGGATGGGGCGGCAGCGGGACACTAAGCAGCGGGGTGGAGGGAGTAGGATTAGGTGGAGGGAGGATTAGGTAGCATTAGTATACATTACTGTGTCCCGCCCGGCGATCGCTCCTTCACTTCATAGTTAGCTTGCAGGAGTCCTCATCCAGCCAATCACCATGCGGAAACTGAAGCCGCATAACAGAAGTGAAGGAGCGATCGCCAGCCAGGACTAGGTAATGTATCCCTCAGCACACATCCTCCGCCTAATCCTACTCCCAGCACCCCGCTGCCTGTCCCGCTGCCTCTCCCCCCGACCCGCTGCCTAAAGTTTTTAAAGATATAAAATGATAAATATTGTTATATGTTAATTACTCCTGCGCCCTTTATATACTGTTTGGCGCTATGCGCCATTTTTGCCTGTTCCGTATATACAAACCCCTTTGCCTGCTCTGCTCTCACCCTGCCTCAAAGCCCCCTGCCTCTCTCACACTAAACCCTCCCTCTACCTCTGCCTAAGCCTGGACTACGCTCCCTGGTTGCCTAACACTAACTGCCCTGCGGACTCGTTATAAAACAATGTTTAACATTTTTTACCCATATATTTTAATGGAAGCCATGCACTATTTTTAAACACTAATGCCGCTAAATATCGTTTTATAATGCAATTCAATGCAGCGCCACTTTTATATTATTGGTGCTGTGCGACATTTTTATCTGACCCCACATACACAGCTATTATAAAACACACAATGCCTTATGCATGTGTTGTAATTACCCTGCAGCCTGACTTCTGCAAGTCCAGGAGAGACTATTATAATCACTTCCGGGAGAGGAGGGGCGCAGGGAGACGGCTGAATGGCATCTCGCAGCTGAACAGCTATCTCAGTAATGTAACTTCTGCTGTGATGATGATCTCCTATTCCTGGTCAGTCTGTAGGACAGAGGCGGAGGCCGGCTGCACACTGTAAAGAAGCCACTTTCACCTGCTCTCCCAGCTAGAGCACAGCTGCACGTGCTTGTGAGAGGAGAGAGACACCCTCTGGGAGGGAGCCACCTTTCCACCAGGGGGCACCTGTAGGCTCGTGCCTCTATTCTAAATCCCCCGTTTGGTGCCGTTTTTAACTGGCTATTTTATATGCACACCTAACTACACCTTTCTAGGCTGAACAATATATAGCTGGGAGGACTAATGAGTGTCTGAATTTTCCTTTTACTTTTCAGGGTGCTCTTGGCTACTACAGTTTTCTCATCTTCCTCTTCAGTATTGTGGCATCTGGAATCTTCCTGTTTTATTTCCTACCAGAAACAAAGGGGAAGAGCTACGAACAAATCACTTTAGAATTCAACAGGCTGAACTTTAAAGGCAAACAACCCCCCAAACCAAAAGAGCTCTCAACTAGTCTGTGATCATAGTTACATGGCTAGTTTGCGAATTGGAAAAAAAACCTTTGGTCCATTGAAAGAAAGAAAAAAGTAAAAGCACAATCCATCACCTTCAAGAACTCCAGCTGATCAGATAAAAATAATATCCTAGTGCTGATTATCTTTGAGCGGCAAAGTTTGATTGGCTTACAGAGAAAAGACTGTCTGGGCAAGATGTGTGCTTGATGCATTAACCTGTCATTGCTTTTATACTTCAAATGAATTAGTAAAGTATTCACAAACGACATTAGGTAGATGGCTTTTGTTGGAGATGGAGAGGGCACTACCTCTCCCATGATGATCGATATCTATATAGCATTCGTTTATTAACCCCTACAAGAAAATAAAGAAATAGAACACACAACAGGCAAGTTCTAAGTAGGTTTGGTATTATGTACCCAACGTGTATCTTCTCATGCTATGTGTCATTTCTGGTACACTTTGTATTCTGGGAACCATAGATGTCGGAGCATTACCACATACACATAAAAAAAATTCATAAATAAACTAATTTTAGTTTACACCATATATTTGGTGTATATGGCTGCCTCAGCACATATGTTCAAGTGGCACTTCTTTACAGTGAAAAGGTAAAAAAAAAGAAGAAGTTTATTAGCTGTTATGATATACCATCAAAATAATATGTGGGACGATCACCTATGAAGAATCGCCGTACTAGAAATATACATATACACAGTGGCAGTGACCAACACAATGGTAAAGTGCTCTTCTGCAGAATCCTGCTTAAAGACAACCCAAGGTGTCAAACGTGAAAAAGTAAATACTTAACTAAGGAGAGGGAAGCCTCTGGATTCTCCAAATGCTTCCCACGCTGTCCTCCGGTCCTCTGCTGCTGCCTCCTCTAACCCTTCTTCACATCAGCGCTGTGCTCCTCTTCTGACACAAGCACGGCTGTGCTGCACTGGCACAAGCACGGCTGTGCTGCACCCACACAAGTACGGCCATGCCTGCGCAGTGGCACGGAGCCGCTCATGCCCAAGCAGCTCTGGCTTACTGTACATGCACAGCCGTACACGCGCAGTGCGGCCATTCACATGCCTGAAGAAGAGCACAGCTCGGAGGTTCCTATCAACAAGCCCTTTCTGTAATCTTCTGATGGCTGGAGGACAAAGTGGAGGTGGCTTATCTCTTCTTAGGTAAGTATTTCTTTTTGCACCCGAGGTTTGCCTTTGGTACATTTTAAGTAGCTGCCCATTGTATTCCACAAACCCATTCTTAGAGGTATTCATACTGTTACAGACCTTACAGTACACACTAAAAATGAATAGGCAAAAAATCTGGATTTATAGCAACTTAAAGTCAAGCTACAGTTGCATTTCCCCCCTCACTTCCAAAAGATTAGTCACACTATACTAAGTGTCTGAAAGTACATGCCAACTCACTGACAATTTCCAAAATACAAAAAAAAGCTTGTCAATGTTGCCTGCAAACTAATAGCCAGAAAGTGGAATCCACATGTCCACCCACATTGCCTGAATGGTTAATGGAAATTTCCTCCACACTGAGAATAGAACAGCAACAACAAACAACATTTGTAAAGCGCTTTTCTCCCGTAGGACTTAAAGCTTCATAAGCATGGCTCAGAGCAGTAATTGGCTGTAAATTTTGGTACAGAGGAAGAATTCTACCAATCCGCAAATGCCAGGCTAAACAGGTGGCTTTTCAGTTTGTATTTGAATAACTCCAGGAATGGGGCTGTCTTTACTGGGTGTGGTAGGGAGTTCCAAAGGGTAGAGGTTGTTACTCAAACACTACTGGGCAGGTAGGAGCAACACCTACACATCGGGAAGGCTTGACATGAATTTGTAGAGTTCAACGAATGCAAATTGTTTTCTCAGACCCCTCTATCCCCTTATTACTTCCATTAGGGAAGAGCAAGCTTTACCGAACAACACTTCGCTCCCTTTTCCCCTTGGCATTTAGAACATTGCAAAGTCAATGCTTCCATCGGGTGCCGATCTTGCCAAGGCTCCCTCTACACATTTGCTCCACATACTCTTATCTTCCTAACCGCTTTCCCACCTCCACAGCTCCCCTCCTTATCTTCTCTACCCTTCCATCACACTCCTCACTCCCCTCCGCCCCCTACTTTTTCCTAGTACTTCTCTTCTCCCAGTGGGGCTGATGCACAAAAGTGTGGTAATATCGATTACCGCAGGTTTCCCTGATAGGGTGACTCATGGTACCATGCTGCCGGTAGTAACGGTATTATTGCTATGCTCTGATGCACATAGCAATATTACTGCACTTTCCTGCATCAATCCCTTAGCCACATATGCCAAAAAGATCACTTAACTTCTGCCTCTTGAGCCACTTGTTCAGGAGGCACTATGCTTTTACCATGTGCATTGCTCTATCATGTGTGTATCATTGTATATTTGGTGTATATGGCTGCCTCCAGCACATATGTTCAAGTGGCACTTCAGTATATTGTTATTCTGTTACTGTGTGTGATGGATTAAAATATTTAAATAAAAGATTCTTAAAAAAAACTGTAGTTTGGTTTTCTCAGGCTGGGTGCATACATAGCAGAAACCCTAGCGTTGCAAAAAACGCAGCGTTTTTGCCTATAATGAAAGTCTAGGGACCGCAGGAAAACACAAATAAAAATGCATATGCGTTGTGTTTTTAAAGCTGCACTTTCAAAAACGCTGGTTTTGTTGCATAATATGCAGGAATGCTGTAAAAATGCACATAATGAAAGTCAATGGGAACGCAATGGTATGCGTTTTCATGCATTTTCTATGCGTTTTTATATGCGTTTTTTCCCCAAAAATCATTTTGTACTGTATTTTCGCTTCCTGTTGACTTCCAAGTGCTTTGCATATATCAACATATAAAAACGCATGGAAAACGCAAACAACACGCATATTTGTTTTGTATATGCAAACCGCAAACGCATACGCACGCAAAAGCATGAAAAGCGCACCACAGACGCAGTAAAAACGCAACAACATTAACATAAAACATGACATAAAATGCAGCATTTCACGCTATGTCATAAGCGAACCCAGCCTCACGCATTCTCCACCATGCCCAGATTTTTTTCTTATCCCTCAGGGCTGATTCACACTACAAGAGCTTTCTAAGCGCTAGAGATTTGAAAGGCTCTTTCTAATGCAATGCTATGGGGGATTTTTACTCAATCACATTGCTCCAGTGTGAACACACATTAGCAAGAGCTTTTAAAATCACAAAGCTCTAAGAAAAGCTCTTGTAGTGTGAACAATCCCTAAATGAAGGAGCTAATAATTTCAGAGAGATTCAATTCACTTTTTCTCCTAGAAGATAATTTTTCATCTGTTTAAAATATCTGTTCAGTACACTGCAGGAGGTAAAAAAGTACTGACAAATGTATTTTCTTGCTTACTGGTGGCTTATGTACCAGAAAAGTAAATTGAATAAGGGCCTCTGGGCCATCTGCAATTTGAGATGGTAAGACGCTCACAGCTCGATCCCTCGGGTGACACTGTACATTGCAGGTTAGCGATGTGTTCTGTTGCTATGCAGGAGGGCCGATAGAGCGGCATGTGAGTGACATCATGTGGTGGGAGGGGTTCGTGGAGAGAAGAATGCCCTTCTCCAGCACGTGGCAAAATTGATCTGCCAGGCAAATCCCTGGCCTAGAGGCCAAGGAGGATGAAGGGCTGCTGTACCCTCACCGGATTCTAGGCATAGGCAGTCCTTATAGGCCACCTTGGTTAAGTTCCATGTAGCGTGTTTACTGGGCTTTGCTTGAAAATGTAACAATAAATGGTAGTGATGTCCTCATAGGGACATTGTATCCCATTGTATCCCACGTAATTTCCCCACGAGGTGGTCATCGCTGCACTTTTCTTCCTTGGGGACACTTTCTCAAATTCCCCTATGAGCAATAGGTTTATTTGTGAAACGATAAAGTTCAATCTTCATTTTTACTGTTTCTTATTTTATAGGGAGGTTGTGTGCAGTGTGATGATGTGAGAGCTTAACGGGAGCACTCCTCGTTCATTTTAAATGGTTTTAGTTTGCTGGTAGTTTTGCATCAATAAAGTAATGTGTATTTTGCTATACTGGAGTCTATCCGCTAATTTGAATTCATCTTGTATTACAAATGACCGTTAATCTAGTTCAAAGAATGTGAAACCAGATATCCTCTCATTAGTGTACTCTGAGGACCAATAACTATCTAAACCGGATGCAATTCTTCTCATCAAGCATTAAGTGGGCTTCTTATTATCTGTAATCTGCAAAGCCGTGATGGGTTTTTGCTTTGAGAAAACTGGAGTTTTGTCCTGGAAAGCCTCTAACCCAAGTTCTACCTCCTGCTCCAGGTGATTATCTGGCCTGCCTGATTACCCATGATCTACCTACCTGTTGTTGACCTCTGCTTGCTTTGTTGACCTTGCCGGATCTCTTACAACCACTTCAGCCCTCCATGCTAATTACCCTGCCAGCATCTGAGTACCTTACTCATTTCTCCAAGCAGCAGAATCATTTATTCCATTCAGCTGACAGTGGACTGGGGCGTACGTAATAATGGGGCACCTGGAAATTTGCGGGCTCAGGAAAGCCGATCCAGGAACCCTTCCTTGCACAGACTCCCTTCCTGACGCCTTACCCTAACCGTGCCCCCCCCCCCCCCCCCCCGCACAAACACCCTACCTGACCCCTAACCTTAACCACACACCTCCCATGTCTATCCTTAACCACCCCCCACACCTAACCCTAACCACCCATCAAAAAGCATAGTTTTGGGGAGTCACCATAGGCGCCTATTCAAATAGCGCCATTGAGGAGTAATTTAGGCACCTGCTGCACCCTGTGCCCACTATTTATCGGGCACCGGGGGCACTCATATTTCCCCTCAATATTGCTATTTCAATGGGCGCATATGGCGGTGCCCAAACTTCTGCCGCTAGGGGGCATCCAAATTCCCTTCTACTGACAAACAATGCAGTGGCCACTAGCCTTCGTGTGTGTCTTCATGTCTTTGTACGTGTGGCTATATGTTTTTAGGTGTGTTTGTCTGTGTATATCTGCACATGCACACACATCTTCTACACCGCCATTTGTACATGTGCCTGCCCATGGGCTTTTCTGTATGTGTATAAGAATCCTGCAATAACTATGATTTTTACTGTGTCTGCGACTAGCACAGATGAAAGGTTTGTATTAGCAGGAGGCTGGGCTGTGTTGATGCCTTTGCTGAGTCAAGGTGATGAGCAAAATAAAGCTGGTTAGTGATTATACTTGCTGCTGATCTGTTTACAGTACCTTTCCTCTAGTTACTTCATATATAACACAGAACCTATTAAGCATTAACCGCAATAAATTCATTGACAACAGCAACAAATTTGTCTTTTCTCATTATTTCACTTAAAGGAGAGCTCCACTGTGTTTAATTTGATTGAAATTGATTGTTAAAAATTCAATATATACTTTAAATATAGACTTTGAAAGATTCTGTTTGTCTTTCAAGCGTTATCAGCTACAAATGTTTTTAATGCTCCTCAAATTTATGCCACTGATGATACAATCAAAATGATCGATTTTCTAATTTTCCAATAAAAATTGTTGTATAGAAAAATGTTTTATTTTTTTCTCTATCAAGAAATGTGATCAGATTTCTTGTTTTTTGTTTTTGTTTTTTGTATATATTTTGATCAGCCGTGGTAGAAATTTCTAACAAATGTTTCTTGAAATTGGATGGATAGCTTATGATTCTCTTAATGGATAGACCTGAACAATTCATTTTTTGAGTTTTTAAAAAAAATTTTTATAATTGGGGAAAAATTGAACACATGTATTTTTCAAAAGTTACCTACAAGAATCTTAATTCTCAAATTAAAAAAATAATGTATTGTGTGGCCACCTTGAGAAATATCTAGTGAGACACATTTTTTGACATCTCCAAAGTGATGGTGTCTAGTGTCCTTTCCTCTGGAAAATATTCATAGTGCATCTTTTTTTTCACATTTAGTTATGTTACAGCCTAATTTCAAAAGAGATTAAATTATTTTTTTCCCTCCGAATTCTACACACAACGTCCCATAATGACAACATGAAAAAATGTATTCGAGATTTTTGCAAATTTATATAAAAAAAAAATTGAGGAAGCCCATGTACATAAGTATTTACAGCCGGTGCCATGAAGCTTAAAATTGAGTTATGGTGCATCCTTTTTCCCTCTGATTATCCTTGAGATGTTTTTGCAGCTTAATTGGAGTCCATCTGTGGTAAATTCAGTTGATTGGACATGATTGGGAAAGGTACACACCTGTCTAAGTAAGGTCCCACAGTTGACAATTCATGTCAAAGCACAAACCAAGCATGAAGTCAAAGGAATTGTCTGTAGACTGCAGAGACAGGATTGTCTCAAGGCACAAACCTTGGAAGGTTACAGAAACATTTCTGCTGCTTTGAAGGCCCCAATTAGCACAGTGGCCCCCATCATTCGTAAATGGAAGAAGTTCAAAACTAGCAGGACTCTTCCTAGAGCTGGTGGCCAGTCATCTAAACTGAGCTATCGGGGGAGAAGGGCCTTAGTCAGGGAAGTGACCAAGAACCCGATGGTCACTCTGTCAGAGCTCCAGAGGAGGGATGAGCTGAAATTTTGCGTTTTCACAATTACAACATGAAATTTGCAATTACGACACAATATTGTAATTATCAGAAGAAGCGTAATTTGGAATTTTGTAATTCGTAATTTTTGTCATATTTTGTGTTAAATCGTAATTTTGTGTTTCATTTGTAATTCTGTAATTTTATCGGAATTATGGAAAAC
This sequence comes from Hyperolius riggenbachi, assembly GCF_040937935.1. Taxonomy (NCBI): domain Eukaryota; kingdom Metazoa; phylum Chordata; class Amphibia; order Anura; family Hyperoliidae; genus Hyperolius; species Hyperolius riggenbachi. Next base: position 489,194,699 of record NC_090646.1, on the reverse strand, counting down.
GGAAATCGTAACTTCTTGTTTTACACGGAAATTATGGAAATTACGGGTAAGTGTAAATGAATAAACAAATAGAAAAATTAAAAATGACACTGCATCAGCAGCTGCCAACACCTGTGTCCTAATATTTTATTATTTTCCATTCTGCTATATTGACATTGAGGAAAGCGTTTTCCGGAAGGCATTTATAGAGAGGGCGTGTAAAGTAGCATATAGTTGTACTGCACAACACCTATGGTGTAATATTGGCTACTGTTTAGGTATGGACAGCAGATCTAAGACTGTGCATCACTGTACTTACTTTGCAAAATTTCAGGTCCACTGATCTGATGAAATGTTCTGTGTAATGGTCGTTAATGTTTTGTCATACACCAAGCCTCTCTCCCTCTTTCCTTGCAATTTCATCAGTAGTTAAATCCTTGTCATCCGAGTGGCCTCACTAGTCAGGGTCAGCTTCCCCAGAGCCGAGCAGGACCTCCATCACCACCATTCCTACTGATTGCTAGTACAGTTGGGATATCACTGCTGGAAATAAACTTCTGCCCGTCTCAGAACCGACCGACTCCTGCAACTGCAGAACCAATTACTACCATGTTTTCGGAGTTAGTAAGTACCCTCTTACATTTCTAATTAGATTTTACAATGTACAATATATTTGAGGATATATTGCCAGAAATAAATAGCTTATTTGTAAAACATTTTTGTACTCTGTTTGAGCAAATCCAGTTACACATGGTGGACTTATGGAGCTATATTTGTAGTGAGAGTGCTATGAAGGCTGCCATATTGGTTTCTTTTTAAACCATTCCAATGGCCTTGTGGTCCTGCTGAACTTGTTGTTTTTCAGCAATATCTCACTCACACACTTAAAATAAGCATGCCGTCAGTGTGGTCAGACATCAGTCACAGGACCTGATCTGCTTACTTTTTATGGGTGCGTAGCTTTAAAGCACACCTGACGTGAAAGGAATATGGAGGCTGACATATTTATTTCCATTATAACAATGTAAATTGCCTGGCTGTCCTTGCTGGTCCTCTGTCTTTAATACTTATAGCCAAAGACCCTGAACAGGCATGCAGATCATATGTTTCTGATAGGGATAAGCAAGAATGCCTATGACAGTCTTGTGAGAATCTCTAATATCCTCTGGATACCTGATTGATCCCTGAAGAACAATACCATGCATGTCACTCCTCACCACCGCCACTGGCTAAACTAAAGCATACACAGACGCAGCAGAGCGCGTACATCAAAAAAGGGCGTCGGGAAAAAAGGGAGCGTGGTGTAAACGATAAACAGTATTATTGTTTATAGAAATATTGTGTAGAATTTCTTTACAAATAGTGTTTTAAGAATTTATAAATCACTAAATAATGTGTATGAGATCGGCAATTCTTAAAACGTTAATCTTCCCTGTTTGTAAACTGAAACTTATATTTACGTTTGTTAAAAACCCTCCCTGTACCTATCCCTAACCCCTAGACCCCCTGTTGGTGCCTAAACCTAAGACCCCCCCAGTTGGTGCCTAAACCTAAGACCCCCCTATTGGTGCCTAAACCTAAGACCCCCCTGTTGGTGCCTAAACCTAAGACCCCCAGTTGGTGCCTAAACCTAAGACCCCCCTGTTGGTGCCTAAACCTAAGACCCCCCAGTTGGTGCCTAAACCTAAGACCCCCGTGTTGGTGCCTAAACCTAAGACCCCCCTGGTGGTGCCTAAACCTGAGACCCCCCTGTTGGTACCTAAACCTAAGACCCCCAGTCGGTGCCTAAACCTAAGACCCCCCCTGGTGGTGCCTAAACCTAAGACCCCCTATGGATAATAATGTTTTACAGACATTAATAAATAAAACATTTAAATAAAAAAATGTAAATAATTTTTTGGGGTGGATAATAATGTTTTAGAAATGTTTTAGAAATAGTGATTTAGTATCTTTATAAACGTTATTTGTCATGGACTCATTTTGTAAAGTTAAATCATCACAAACATAGTTATAAAAAAATTAAAAATCTCCGGGCGCCGTTTGTTAAAACGTTAATAATCTCCAGCGCCTTTTTTTCCCTGTTCGGCGCCCATTAAACGATATTTATAATGGGAGTGAATGGGGCGCCCTTTTTGTCCATTTGTCTCATGCGCCCAAATCTCCTGCTTCCCAGCAGAGCATCTTTCAAAGTTCTGCCAAGGCTCCCCATTGGTCCCTTAACAGACCAATGGCAAACCTCTGTTAAGGGAGCAATGTGGAGCCATGGCTGCACTTTTAAAGATGCTTTGCCAGGACTTGCTATAATTTAGTATAGCAAGCCCTGACCAACACGACTGATGAAACACCAGATGAAACGGCAGAGAAACCAGCAGGACTGCCAGACAACTGTATTGTTTAAATATGTCTGTCTCCATATCACTCTTGTTTCAGGTGTGCTTTCAGGGTCTTTTCACACTTGGGGCTTGATTCACTAAAGCGTGATAACTGTTATATTATATTATCACATGATAACTGCTGTGATAGCAGTTATCACGCTTTAGTGAATCAAGCCCCTTATCTGTTGTGTCATGTTGCAATGGACTCAATCACGGCATCTTGACACAAATACAAAGAGGATAGTGCTAGTAGGGGCTTCTACATTGATCGCAGTTCGATGCGGTGGGGTCCATCAGGAAAACCCAGTGAATGCAGTGCATTTACAGAATAACATGCATGCTTACATTGGCAGTGAGGGATACTTTTGTGGTACTGTACACCTTACTGTATGGTCGCATCATACTGTTCATTTACAATACGACTTTCAGAAATGCTGCAGTCGGATTGAAGAATCATCGCATTGCAATGTTCTATTCATAGTGTGAAAGACGTAGAAGTATTAGAGGGACAGAATCAGCAGGGCAGACAGACAATTTGCAACATTTAAAGAGCAATAAAAATGGCAGCCTCCACATGCCGCTCACTACTTGGTCACTTTTAACAAGTTAGTCCCAGTTCACACTTGCGTTTAAAAAACGGTTTGTTCGCGGAACGTATACTGTACAAACAGAACGGATGCGAACAGATCCAAAGTTAACCTCAGGAATCGTTCACATGCGTCCGTTTGAATGGATCCGGTCTGTCCATTCAGCTGAACGGACCACAACTTTTTTGCAGGACCAAATTTTCCAGACCACTAAGCCCAGTGGACCGGAAACGAAAGCTGAAGCACTACATTGGGAGCAAATGAGAGAACGGAACGTTTCTTCACACTAGTGAAGAAACTCAGTGTTCTAAGGGCCAAAATCCACTGGGGTGGGAGTCTGGGGGGAAGTGGGGATGCTCCACTGGAGGTGGGAGTCTGGGGGAATGCAGGGATGCTCCATTGGGGGTGGGGGTCTGGGGGGGATGTGGGAACGCTAAACTGCAGCTGAGTGGGCGGGTGAGGGAGGGAGGGCTTCTTACCCAGGCTTCCGTCTCTTCCCCTTGTGTCCCACATCGTGTCATGTGACTACCACACTTCCTCCTTCCGAGGAGAACATCGCACCGGGTGCGCCGAAAATGGCGCATCGGGTGCGCCTATAACGTCGCACCGGGTGCGCCCGAATCGTCGCACCATGCGACGTTTCGGGCGCACAAAGCAACGCTAAACTTTGCGCGCGATGAGTAAAAGCTGTGAGCGTGCTAACTCTAGCACTGCAGTTAGCACGCCCAAAGCTTTTAGGCGTGCTAATTAAGTTAGCACGCTTTTGTGAATCAAGCCCATTCCATGCCCATCTCTGTATTTCCACACAGAAAAGGATTAAGGTGAAGTGAGGCCCAAGGCAAGGCACAAGCCTTTGCTTCCTCCTATAGTCTTTTTGGTAAGTTGATGTGGGAGAAGTGGCAGCTGGGCCCATTGATGCCCTCTAGGCCTCAGCCAATTGCCTAGGTTATTTTGTGGATGAGCCTGCTCTTCTGCAAATCATGGTGTATTATGTATTTTGGAGAAAGTCTTGATCTACCTGTGCATACCTCCCAACTTTTTGAGATGAGAAGGAGGGACACTTAAGCCACGCCCCTGTCACACCCATTAGCACGCCCCATCACACCCCTAGCCACGCATACCATAAAGATTTCATAAGAAAAATATGTTGTTTTATAATTCAAACCACACTGGTCCTTTCTATCCTGGTTCATTTTCCTTCATAATAACATTTTAAAATTAGTAATATAACAATTTAAAGGATGGCAATAAAGTTTAGAGTCAATCAAACACGTTTTTTAGTAGAGAAATACATATATTTACATATAAAGAGGGACAAAGTCCTGAAAGAGGCACAAATGAGGGAGAAAGAGGGACAGGGCTCCCAAAGAGGGACTGTCCCTCCAAAAGAGGGACAGTTGGGAGCTATGTACTCGTGGCTATCTTTGTAATGCAACACTAGTAAACAGTGTAGTGAAGACATGGAGGATTGGCTATGCAGGTGATAAGATGCCTCTACAGAAGTACCAAGACCAAGAGATGGCTAAAGAGGAGATTAAGCTTAAAGGATACCACAACTGACATGTGGCATAATGAGATAGACATGGGTATGTACAGTGCCTAGCACACAAATAACTATGCTGTGTTCCTTTTTTTTCTTTCTCTGCCTGAAAGAGGTAAATATCAGGTATGTAAGTGGCTGACTCAGTCCTGACTCAGACAGGAAGTGACTACAGTGTGACCTTCACTGATAAGAAATTCCAACTATAAAACACTTTCCTAGAAGAAACAGGCTTCTGAGAGCAAGAAAGAGATAAAAAAGGGGGAAATTCTTATCAGTGAGGGTCACACTGTAGTCACTTCCTGTCTGAGTCAGCCACTTACATACCTGATATTTACCTCTTTCAGGCAGAGAAAGAAAAAAAGGAACACAGCATAGTTATTTGTGTGCTAGGCACTGTACATACCCATGTCTATCTCATTATGCCACATGTCAGTTGTGGTATACTTTAATGATGGCTATTTAACCACTTGCCGACCGCACACTCATAACGTGCGTCGGCAAAGTGGCAGCTGCAGGACCAGCGACGCAGTACTGCGTCGCCAGCTGCAGCCTAATTAATCAGGAAGCAGCCGCTCGTACGAGCGGCTGCTTCCTGTCAAATCACGGCGGGGGGCTCCGTGAATAGCCTGCGGGCCGCCGATGGCGGCTCGCAGGCTAGATGTAAACACAAGCGGAAATAATCCGCTTTGTTTACATTTGTACGGCGCTGCTGCGCAGCAGCGCCGTAAGGCAGATCGGCGATCCCCGGCCAATCAGCGGCCGGGGATCGCCGCCATGTGACAGGGGACGTCCTGTCACTGGCTGCACAGGACGGATAGCGTCCTGTGCAGCCCGGATCTCCAGGGGAGGCAGCAGGTAGGAGAGGGAGGGGGGAATTTCGCCGCGGAGGGGGGCTTTGAGGTGCCCCCCCCGCCACCCACAGCAGGCAGGAGAGATCAGACCCCCCCAGCACATCATCCCCATAGGGGGGAAAAAAGGGGGGCAATCTGATCTCCCTGCCTGCACCCTGATCTGTGCTGGGGGCTGCAGAGCCCACCCAGCACAGATCAATCAAACCAGCGCTGGTCCTTAAGGGGGGGTAAAGGGTGGGTCCTCAAGTGGTTAAAATGAATTTATCCCCCTTTTATTTAATGCTTATCAAGTAACTATTGGTAAGATTATGACTTTAATTGTGAATATGTTTAGTGTTGTGATATGATGACTTGGCTTAGGTGTCTTTCTTATATGCCACTGTTCCAGGTACACTACCGGGGCCTCTTCCTATTGGTCTTTGTGTTGGGCATTGGAAGTACATTTCAGTTTGGCTATCAGTTGTCTGTACTGAATGCCCCATCTCCAGTAAGTACAACAGCAGCAAAGAGTCACATTTAATTTTCATTTTACTGATGTCCACATTTTTGATTTGTTAAATGTACAAAGGATAAGTTCACATTTCTTTTATCCACATTTGAATCAATAAACATGATCAGCCAAATCCCTTATCGCTAATTAGAAGTTTTACTTTTACCAAAAATATCTATTTTCAATCATGTTGCAGTTCATCAAGCAATTCATCAATGAGACCTGGGAAAGGAGATACCAGACTACATTAAGTGATGGGACTCTTACTTTGATCTGGTCTTTGGTGGTATCTGTATTCAGCATTGGAGGTCTGATAGGTTCAGCTATATCTGGATATGTGACAGGAAGATTTGGAAAGTAAGTTCTGTTTACCTTCTCTAGTAGCCTTGACTGCGCTGTTTCCCACTTCCATTATGCTTCTTTTATGCGACTATACCTGATATAAGCAGTCTTCATTTAGTACAGGTTCTTTCAGGTTCACTATAAGGTTCTGTATAGACCTATGTTACCGTGACAAGCAACACAGGACACCGGTCTATTCAGGCTAATGAAAGGTCAGAGGCTGTACATGTTGGTGGTACTAATGGGGACAATGCAAAGGTGGGGGCCACTAAAACAGCACTGGAAGTTATGGAATGCATGACAGTTGGCTCTACAGAGCTGGGGACAGCCTATGGAGGACACTGGTAATCTAGGACATACTTTGAGGTTACTCGAAAGCACTGAGGGGAGCTATACAAGACTGTTACACTGCAAAGGCACAAAAATATATCTTCAGTACAGCTTTAAAATGGCAGTCAGACCACTTTTGATCTGCTCCTGACCAGGTACTGTAAAAGGGATTGATAATAATAATTATTATTATTTATTTCTAATCAGTTAATGGGGCAGCACGGTGGCATAGTGGTTAGCTCTCTCACCTTGCAGCGCTGGGTCCCTGGTTCGAATCTCAGCCAGGGCACTATCTGCAAAGAGTTTGTATGTTCTCTCCGTGTCTGCGTGGGTTTCCTCCGGGCACTCCGGTTTCCTCCCACATTCCAAAAACATACAGATAAGTTAATTGGCTCCCTCTAAAAATTGGCCCTAGACTACAGTACTTACACTACATAATATAGACATATGGCAATGGTAGGGATTAGATTGTGAGCTCCTTTTAGGGACAGTTAGTGACAAGATATATATATATATATATATATATATATATATATATATACACTGTACAGCGCTGCGTAATATGTCGGTGCTATATAAATACTAAATAATAAAATAATAATAATAATAATCAAAGAGCGTATTGTTATGTACAGGCCAGAAGTATGAACACCACACATGAAAAAAATGCCAATATATTAAAATACTGTAAGGGTTTGTTCACACTAAGAGCGATTTCGCACTTTTTTAAGCGCTGGCGATTTTAACCACTTAAGGACCAGGCTATGCTGCACTGATCTGTGCTGCGTGGGCTCTCCAGCCCACAGCACAGATCGTGTAATAGCCAGGGCGACCAGACTTCCCCCCTTTTTTCCCCACTAGGAGGATGTCCTGCTGGGGGGGTCTGATCGCCGGCGGCTTGCTGCGTGTAACGGGGGGGGGCTCCTTAAAGCCCCCAACCGCAGCGATTCCCAGCCTCCCTGTACTTCCCTCCCTCCCCTCCTTCCTGATAGGCTTCAGCCTATAAGATGCCGGCGATCCCCGGCCAATCAGAGGCCGGGGATCGCCGATCTCCTTTACGGCGCTGCTGCGCAGCAGTGCCATATGATGTAAACAGCGGGGATTTCTTCCCTGCGTGTTTACATTTAGCCTGCGAGCCGCGATCGGAGGCTCCCAGGCTGTTCACGGAGACACCCTCCGTGAACTGACATGGAATGGGAAACCACTTGCGACCTGTCGATGCCTATCGGCGTTAGGCGGTCGTTAAGTGGTTAAAAATCACCTTAAAATCGCTAGTGCAACATTGCTATATGTGAGTGTTCTCACATGAGCGATGCGCTTTCTATTGAATCGCAAACGCGGCTCCTGCACCATTTTCTGAGCGTTTGTGATTCAATACAAAGTATAGGGAAATTGCAAAGTGCTTGAAAAAGCGATTTAAATTGCGATTTCCAGAGCACTTTTATGAATAAATACATTGTATTTATTTGTTTCCGGTTCAAAGAGTTCATCAAGAAATCATCGCTCTGCAAAAGCCCTTAGAAAAGTGCTTTTCTAAGTAAAAATCGCTCAGAGAGCACTTGTAAAAGCACTTCAAAAAACCCCTATAAATCGCCTGCGCTTGCGATAGTGCTGGCAATTTATAATGTGAACAAGGCCTCAGAGAATCAACAGAGCAGCCAGGCAATTTGCATTGTTTATAAGGAAATAAATATGTCAACCTCCATATACCTCTCTCTTCAGCTGTGCTGTAAAATGATTTGTACTTTACCTTAGCCTGCTCGTCAACTCATTGTGATCTTGATTTTTGGTTTTCAATCATTAATCTGGCAATCTGTGAATTTTCAATTCCAAGAGATGATGTTCTATTAACCACGTCTACTACCGGATCCGTGGTATATATACACCCCATTTTCAGATCCGGGACGTAAATACACGTACTGTTTACATTACACCGCCATTCCCGATCGCTGCTCCATTTCCGTCCGCATTCGCAGCAATCCTGGCTTTCCCTGATTGGGGTATGGGAAACAGCTGTTCCCAACCTCGATCACTGTGCTTGTGATGAATGAGAGCTTGCAGCAGTGAGAGACAGCCTCTAATGCAAAACCACTAGTTCCTGTCTACTGGTAACAGCACACAGGAATAAAGTGTAGTGTCATCTTGTGGCCAAAAAGTAAAATACACCCAAATACACCATAATACACTTTTACATAGACAAATTGAATACATAATTATTATTTTTAACCCCTCTTACCCTACCCCATAGTTACCAAAATAAAACACTTGTAAAAAAAAAAAAAAAAAAATGAATAGCTACATCATTTAAAAAAAACAAAACAAAAAAATCTACATGAGGGTATATTACTGTTGCTTTCCTAAATAAAAGCTTGTAATTATTGTTCTAATAAAGAAAAACACCTTTATTTCCAAATACAATATTATCGCCGTACATTGTACTAGAGCAGGGGTAGGGAACCTTGGCTCTCCAGCTGTTAAAGAGTAACTGTCAGGCTGCAGAAGCTAATTTAAACCTCTATTCTCCTGTGTTAAACAGTTTAGAAGGAAGCCAAAAAGGCATTAGTGAAGATAAAAATCTCTCTTACCTTTGATGTGTGCGTATCAGAAAAGCTGTTAGACCTAAGAGGACGCAAGCCGCATACTATACTGCAAAGCATTCTGGGGCCCTCCCCTCGGCTGCTAATGAGACGTTACAGCAGCTTGTAATCAGTCCAGCACGTAGCACTGATAAATCTCCGGGCAGAGTACACTGCAGGAGTCAGCTATTGTTCCTAGCCACATGGCTCATTAATATTCACTGCACACTGTGTTATTCAGTACGAGCTTTTCTGTGATCAGGAAGCAGGCAGGACATGACGACACATTTGACAGAAAAACATGGAACCTGCCATGAGCTGTCAGGAGCATCAATCTCTGCATATACTATATAAAAATTCTGTGAAGTACAAACGTGGACAGTGAAATGCATATGTAATGTAAGTACAGCCAATCTTTAGCTACTGATATATGTGTTTATTTTCTCTGAGACCTTATACCTAACAGCTCCTCTTTAAGGAACTACAAGCCCCACAATGCATTGCAGGAGTCTGACAGCCACAGTCATGATTAATAGAGGCAAATGCATGCTGGGATTTGTAGTTTTATCACAGCTGGAGAGCCAAGGTTCCCTACCGCTGTACTAGAGACACAATTTAAACGTAATTACCGGGACAAATGGGCAAATCAAATGTGTCTGTTTTTATCTACAACACATTTTATTTTTTAAACTATGACTGAAAACTGAGAAATTATGAATTTTTGCTATTTTTCTCTTCTTCTTGAGAAATTATGAATTTTTGCAATTTTTCTCTTCTTCTTCCCTGTAAAATAAAATAATTCTTAGCAAAAAGTAATGCCCAAAGAAAGCCTAGTTTGTCTCGAAAAAAATAATATATAGATCATTTGAGTGTGGTAAGTAGCAAAAAAGTTATTGGCGAATGATTGGGAGGAGCGTGATGTGAAAATTGCTCTACTTTTGAAGGGGAAACAACCTGTGGTAGGGAAGTGGTTAATATTTTGAAACAAATCAAGCTGTAGCTAAAAGCAAAAATGATAACAATCTATTAAAGGAATATTTCTTCATTTTGTTGTGTTTACCTTTATTCCATTAGACTCAGTTACAAAAAGGTTTATTTTTCTATTACGTTTTATATAAAATATTCCTTCTGAACACCACATATGGGCTACATATGACTTAGGCTGTCTTCACACCTCTCCCTGCGATTTCTGACTGCAATCTCCAGCCACATTTTTTTGTATTTGCAATTTTCCGTTAAGCAATTTTTCACATCCAACGCTCTTTTTTTGGTTTTGCGTTTTATGCAAATTTTCACATTCTGATTTTTTTCCATGCATACTAATGTAGTTATCTTACATGAAATTGTATGTAATTAACTTTCCATGGGCATGCACATTTTTGCATTTGGAATGGATGTGATTCACATGTGCAGAATAGATAAAAGCATACATGTAAGCCAAAATGCAATGCCATTGACTTGTATTAGAGAGGTATGGCAAATGATGCAAATGAGCAAAAATGGAAAACGCACATAAATTCTGTTATGTGCGAAAGGTGCCTAAATCGCTTCAAGTCATTTTATGGCTTGCTGAGAGAACACAGTCCCATGCAGTTTAAAGGACACCTGAAGTGAAAGGGATATAGAGACTGACGTATTTATTTAATTTTAAACCATACCAGCTGCCTGGCAGTCCTCTGCCTCTAGTCTAGTTTAGCCATAGACAGTGGCGTAGCAATAGGGGTTGCAGAGGTAGCAATCTCATCGGGGGCCCTTGGGCCAGAGAAGCCCCATGGGGGTCTTTCTCAACCAAAGTATTAGCTGTTTATTGGTCCTCTGCTTGTAATAATCACTTCTATAGATGCTTTGAATGATATTTATCATTAACAAGCTGTTCCCCACCCCCTTCTTGCACCTCTAATACTGTGGTTGTCCTTGATTGGTTTTGCTGTGCCGCATCAAGTGGTACGTATAGAATGCTTGGAAAAGGGGGGGGGGGGGGGGGGGGGTTGGCCCATTGTAAAACTTGCATCGGGGCCCATAGCTCCATAGCTACGCCACTGGCCATAGACCCTGAACAAGCATGCAGATCAGATGTTTTTGACAAAAATCTGGCAAGTTTAGCTGCATGCTTGTTCCAGATTGTGATTTAGACACTATTGACCAGAAAGATAAGTTAGATGTCAGACAACTGGTATTGGTTAAAAGGAAATAAATATACAAGATCTGCAGATTTGGAGCAAGTATAATATCTCTTTATCGGGTAGTCTGAATTTGTTAAAAATTACGTTGCTCCCTTGAATCTTGTATCTGTTTTGAGTCCTTCCAGTGACGGTACCTATAAACATCTCCTACACAACATCTGATATCATCATCTCGTTTTTATAATTATGGATTGGTGGAACCTGACAATGTCATTATCTTGTGTTTAGCCTGTATGCTTATGCAGGTCAGTTTCTGGCGTTTTTACACCAATATGACCTGCTTTTTCCTTTTCTTTTTCTATTGTACCTCTTTGTTGTTTGTCATACAGCTGTGATAATATCCCCCCTGCGTGGGTTTCATTGGCGTTTTTTATTCCAGCACCTCAATAAGGTTTTTTTTTTTTAAACTAAAAAGGAAATATATATTGGCAGCCTCCATGTACCTCTTGCGTCAGGTTTCCTTTAACCACTGAAACCCGAAGGGTTTTTTATTTTTTGCATCTGAGCAACTTTCACCTCCCATTCATTTGCCAATAACTTTATCACTACTCATCACAATGAATTGGTCTATATCTTGTTTTTTCCACCACAAATTAGACTTTCTTTGGGTGATACATTTTGCTAAGAATTATTTTATTCTAAATCCATTTTAACAGGAATATTTAGAAAGAAATGGAAAAAAATCATTATTTTTCAGTTTTTGGCCATTATAGTTTGAAATTAATACATGCTACCGTAATTAAAACCCATGTATTTTATTTGCCCATTTGCCCCGCTTATTACACCATTTAAATGATGTCCCTATCACAATGTATGGCGCCGATATTTTATTTGGAAATAAATGTGCATTTTTTTCAATTTGCGTCCATCACTATTTACAAGCCCATAATTAAAAAAATATATATTAATATACTCCTTTGACATGCTTATTTAAAAAGTTCAGACCCTTAGGTAACTAGTTATGTTGTTTGTTTGTTTTTTTATTGTAATTTTTTTAAAAAAATTTTATTAAAAATTTTATTTGGGTAATTTGTGGTGTGAGAGGTAAACAGCTAATTTTAAATGTAAAATAATGCATTTGCTAAATAAAAAATAGATGTGGGTGTAGTTTTACTATTTGGCCACAAGATGGCCACAGTCAAAAAGTCCTGGAAGTGTACGATCAGGCTTCCAGGACGCATTAGGAGGATGGGAAACGTTTTGTGAATCAGAAAAACAGCAGCCTCTATTAAGAGGCTGTCGGTTTTTCTGCGGGGGGCTTCGATCAATGAATCGGATCTATAATCCCATTCATTGATTGCTGGGCTAACAGCCGGTGGCGGGAGTGTGCTCAGCCCAACTGGAATATTCGTCCAGTTGGGCTTAAGTGGTTAAAGGACAGCTTTTCTTAGAGGGATATGGAGGCTGCTAAATGTATTTCCTTTTAAACAATAACAGTTGCCTGGAATCCTGCTGATCTTTTCATGCATCAGAGGTGTCTGCATCACACACCTGAAGAAAGCATGTGGCAAATACAGTCAAACCTGAGGGAAACCTAAAGTAAAAAAAAAATTTACTTACCTTCTTCCAGGCCCCTGACGTTTTCCTGATGTCTTGCCATCATTTTGCACTCCGTCGTTCCTCCTGTGTCCCCTCCATCACTGGATGCATGGCCCCATGCTGCACACATCCTCTATCGTGCTCCCGTGGACAAGAGTGCTCTGCCCTCGCGCAGTAAGCAAAAATTGCTACCGCACATGCGCAGAATGCTTCCAGCCATGGAAGCATAGTAGAGGATACGTACGCCCAGCGCCGCGCATGAGCAGTGGCCACCCAACTAGTCAGTCGGATGTATTACAGAGGGGGACCGCGAAGAATCGATGCGCGTGGGATGGGCCCCGTTATGATACAGTGACCAGACATCAGGGTTTATCTGCGCCATGTGCAAGAATTAGAGTCCCCTGTCCCAGGCACAGTTGTGTCCCAGCCAATGTCCCAGGTGGGCAGCCAGATGTCCCAGGTGGGCCGAAAAATGGGCCGAAAAATGTTCCAGCCTGCCTCCTGAAAACATTGGCCCACTCACAGATCAGAGACCTAGCTATGGTGGGTGGCAATGGACCACTCTGAGGGGGAGTGGAGTGCAGCAGCAGGATCAGATGCAGATGAAAGATTCAGTACTGAAGTGGTAGCGTGTTAGTGTAGTGCAGTGTAGTGTAGTGTTTGTAGTGTCAGTTTTTGTGCAGTATAGTGCAGTGTAGTGTAGTGCAGTGCTGTGTAGCTTAGCTGGTGGGGAAAGCAGGGATTAGCATAGTGCAACTGGTCAGTGTAGTTCAGAGTAGTTTAAAGACAGTTTGGGGGGAAAAAAATCCACAAGACACCTCTGCACCATAGACGCTCCAGGTTTAGTATTTTTTTCCGCCCGATTTTTGCCCTTTAAACCTATGCGTGTCTCATAGTCCAGTGCGTCTTATAGGCTGAAGAATAGGGTATGTTTCATAATGATATTTTAGATAATTACAGCTCTGACTGCCCATAGTCTCACCTTAGCTGAAAAGTTTATCCTATGTAAGTACAGTATAATAATTTCATAATGCCTATTTGTCTACTACAGGAAGAAATGTCAACTGGCTATTGCTATTTTACCAGTGGTCAGCACTGTGCTCGTAGCTCTCAGCCAAATAACTGGATCCTACGAAATGGTTATGGTTGGACGCTTCCTTTCTGGTTTTTATACAGGTTTGTTTTAGATATTTTATAAAATTTGTATTTATAGAAAAAACTCTGGGTCATGTATGCACTGTACCCCCCCTCCTCCCGCGTAAAGAGGAAGCTTATCATTCTGTATCCCATGGCTCAGCAGGTAGAACGATTGAAGCCTAATGACGAGCAGGTATAGGTAGAGAAGTCTGGCATATTATGCCAACCAGTGGCATAACTGCAATTAATCAGCCCCCCCCCCCCCCCAGCCAAACTTTGATTGGGCCCCCCAATGTTCACACACCTTCCCTTTCCTCCCCTTGGTGCCCTTCACGGTCTTGGGGCCCATCTTACAAGGGTCATAAAGCAATTGTGGCCATCTTGATCCTCACACCCATAACAAGTGCAGCCACAAAAACACCTGATCTGAAGTAAAGTCCCCTGTATCAGAGGAAGGGAAGGTTAGTAGTAAAACTGTGTGGCAAGCTTGTTGGACTCAGGTATGTGTGGTTATTGGGACAGGTCGCTGGAATGTTTATTACCCAGAAAGCGTAGAGGGTTTTTTTTAGAGCCATGTGGGATGTAGGTGAGCTTTCATACATGGAAGTGGTAAAATTGGCCAATCAAAAGTGGATTATAAGTGTCCAATTTTACCACTTCCATGTAGTATGAAAGCTCACCTACACATTGTAAGGCTTGGTGGTGTATTCTCCACAGTCAGCATGCAACGCATGAGCTGACGTGGAGGAGGTACACGCACTAGCACAAGGAAACAGGCTATCCCTAGTATAGTGGAGGGGAGGACTGACTCCAAAAGGAGATTGTGGCGCACAAAGCCGGTGCAGATCCGACAGCCACAAACAATGCTTTCGTTATAACGTCTCAGCGCAAAGTAGCGCTGAGCGCATAAACAAGAACTGAGGAGATCAGGACAGGTAGACAGAATGAACGCTTGCTAGCTAGCGGCTACTTAGCGACAGCAAGCATCCAAAACAAGACAGACTGGAATGAGGCAGCCAATGCGATTGCAGCGATGGCGTGCCTCACAAAGACAGGACAGGATAGTCAGGAAATAGCAGGATCAAGATAGATGAACGTAACACAGACAAATATACAATAAGTATGTTTTCCTAGCGTATTACAATTACAGCTATCAATGAAACTATTTGTAACGTCTGACTAACATATGTATATATCGGCAATGAACCGATATATGACATAAGCAGGAACGCTGACTAGGACTGGAGTAATACAGGGAACAGGACTCAGAAGGATTCGCTATCTCTTCGCAGAGATGAACGCAATCCACAAACGGTAACAGAACAGGATTCAGAAGGATTCGTTATCTCTTCGCAGAGATGAACGCAATCCACAAACAGTAACAGAACAGGATTCAGAAGGATTCGTTATCTCTTCGCAGAGATGAACGCAATCCACAAACGGTAACAGGACAGGATTCAGAAGGATTCGTTATCTCCTCGCAGAGATGAACGCAATCCACGAACAGGACCAGGAGCAGGATACTGGCTCAGCACGAGTGCTCACGATACGCGCAAACTACCAAAACGTGCTGGAAAGCTGACTAACTGCACACAGGATATAAACAGTTCGTGTACGTATACATCAGCGACACTGATGTATCAACGTAACACGAATACAAGGAAAATAATAAACGTGCTGGTATGCATATATATGGGCAATGAACCAATATATGATGCAAAACCAGCAAAGTATCTTTTAGAACAAGAAACACGATCGGGGGCTGAAGCGACAGCAAGACAGGCTTAAACTGAAGCTATGAAAACCCGAGGATTCCTGCAGGAAGCAGATCTTTATACTGAGGTCATCCAATGGGAGCAGACATGCAGATTCCCACACCACCAGGTGAATGGTAATCAGTCACAAGCTGACAGCATGGAAAGGCAGACAAAGCTATGCAGCTTGCATGGAAAGAGATCAGAACTGCCTGAGCTGCAGCACTACTACTTCCAGCAATATCTGCTGCAGCAGCGATCATTACAGTACCCCCGCCCTTAAAAGCGGATTCCAGACGCTTTTCAAAACTGAAATTGCCAACAAAACAGTCTGACTGATAATTCATGATGACCGGGACAGCCCGGCAAGACCAAATTCCAGAATCAGTCCCCACAAGACTGGACCCATCAGAACCAGAACCTACAGAGCCATGCCCATCAGTACTACAAGCCCCAGTGTGACACCCATCAGAACCATGATTTCCAGAAGAAAGCCCTCCGAAACTCCCTGAGCGATACCCACCGCCTTCCAGGAACCGTTCAAAAACGCCAAAGCCTTTGCAATGCCCACCGGGACTGTCTTTACCAACACAAAACCCACTGTTGAACCAGTCCAAGGCACCAGGACAAGTTTTCTCAGAGACCTCCCAGAACACCTTGAAGCTCCAAAGAGATCCCCATAGGTCAGAACGCCCCTTAGGCTCACATGGAGAACTATCAAGAACCCCTATGGAACCTAGGGCAATTTCTGAGTCAGGGCCACAAGGACAAACATCAAGATCAGGGCTTTCAGGGACCAGAACCATCTCTGGGCATGCAGGCAGACTGGCAACATCAGAACATGTTCCCACTAAGGAAGCATCAGAGCACGCTAACACCTTAGACACACTTGGGCATTCTGGCACACAAAGAACATCTGGGCACACTGGCACAAGAGAAACCTCTGGGCATGTCAAGGAACTGTGAGCCTCAGGGTCAGCCAAGACAGGACAAAAACCAGGACTGGCCAAAAAAAAAATCATCATGACTAGACTTCGCAACTACTGGACTTTTACACGAGAATGCAGGATCAGACTTAGATGTCGCTGATTCCAGCAAAGTCAGTAACAAATCAGATTCAGGGGCACTAACAAGACAGGACAAATCTTCTGATGTATGCACTGAACCAGATAGGGACTCCACAACTACCTCTGGACTGGACAGAGACTCATCTAATACACTGGATTGGAGCTCATGAGGCGCTGCAGAACAAGTCAGTATTGCAGCAGCCCCCACTGGACTAGGCAAAACTGAGGAATTCCCTGGACAGGAAGGGGACTCTGGAACCTCTGCCACAGCGGCCAGAGAACCAGAATCTTTCAGGATACAGGGCTGGGTTTCAGGAACACTCATTAGACCGGACTGAAATTCTGAGATTTCTATTATTTTGACCAGAGAATCAGAATTATCCATGTTACAGGGCAAGACTTCTGAAACATTCAGAGGACAGGGCTGGAGTTCCTCGGCTGTTACAACACTGGAGAGGGACTCAACAACATTGGTTAAATCAGACTGTGTACAGGGCAAGGTATCTAACACACTTGCTGACGAGGACAATATTTCAATGGCTTCTGCTTTGCTGGGCAGAAATTCACCAAGTTTTATTAGAGCAGACTGTAATTCCAAAACAGCTGCTAGACAAGTGAATATTACTGCAACACCAACTGAGGTAAGCAGTGCCTCAGACTCCTCTGCTAGAGGGTTTGAAGTATCCAAAGTACTGGGTGAAGCATAAGACTCTGCGACCACAGCTTCACTGGACAGGATCACTGAACAGTCCATATTGCAGGGCAAAACCATGGAAGCACCTGCTGGACAGCATAATGATTCTGTGACCTGAGTTTCATTGGAGAGATCTACTGCACAATTCATGGTACAGGGCAAATTTACTGGAATATTTTCTGAACAAGGTAATAATTCTGCGATTTCAGGTTCACATAGCAGATGCTCTGAGCTATTCACGAAACTAGAGCGAGGTGTAGAAACAGGAAGATCAAGACACAATGTTTGCGCATCTGAATCACCATTCATTTGTAAAATTGGAAAATTCAGATGCTGGGGTTCTGAGGTTTCTAGACAGGATTGCTGGGACTCGGAAACTGATGTAGTGCATCTATTGGCATCTGCTGGATCAGACAGGAGTTGAACTTTATTAACACAGGTAATTTCTGCAGAAGTGTTTGCAGAGGCA
This sequence comes from Hyperolius riggenbachi, assembly GCF_040937935.1. NCBI lineage: Eukaryota > Metazoa > Chordata > Amphibia > Anura > Hyperoliidae > Hyperolius > Hyperolius riggenbachi. Next base: position 489,176,783 of record NC_090646.1, on the reverse strand, counting down.
GGCAAGATTTTTCTGGTGTCTGTTTCACTGAACAAAGAGTCATGAGTACTGGCTAGTCTGGATTCGGAAGTCAGCAGGACCTCTGGATTCTCTGCTGAGAAATTTGCGCAGGGCAAGGTTAAGAATGTATCAGTGGCTTCTGTTTTACTGGTAAGTAACACTGAGTTATCCATGGTACAGGGTGGAATTGCAGGAACTTCAATTTCACACAAAAAGAGCTCCGAATCACCTGCTGAATCAGCCAAAGGTGCTGAAGCAGGCGGGTCAGAACGCCAAATTTGCGAATTCGGAGTCACATAAAAATCATCCAAAATCAGTTCCCACACATCAATCAATGGAGCCACAAAGTCATACCCACACACACCAGTTTTTATTAGGTTATAGGCAGACTTAATGCATGCATTCAATACTAATTCACTTTTTGCACTGTAAAATTGACAAAATGAACTTGAATCATTCTTCCATTCATTGACCAGAGCTTCCATCTCTCCTTTCTCAAATGGAGGATTCCAAGCATACTTAACAGGCAGATCATGGTTTGCAGATATGATTGTAGCAGGGACATATATTGGGTTAATTAGCAGGTGATTGGCAGATTCCTTATTCTTAAGAATCTCCAATACCTGTAGCAAGTGCTGAACTGTAGTGTATGCAAACTTTCCTTGCTTCACAAATAAGTTGATTTGTTCAATACTCTGTAATATCTCCTCATAATCATACTCAGATAATTCTTTTAAACAAAAATCTTTATTTTCCCTAGCCAGGGAGGAAAGTTCATTAGTAGTTTCATAAGTCCATTTAACTCCCCTGAAAGACAATTGCATTTCATTATCTGTTAATGGCAGAATCTCATTATAGGTCTCAGTCGCTAAGGATAACGACTCTGCAGATCGGACACGTTTCTTAGAACGTTTGCGTTTTGCCTTAGACCCTGCTGTTTTTGGTGATTTATTCAAGGTTGCAGGAAAATTATCAGGAACACTTTCTGCTTGCTGAACATTTTTGCAAGCAATTGAAGGAGAAGCTGATTGGCCTGCTGCCAGGAGTTCATTAAGAGGAAAAGGCAATGGATCTATGCGCAACCAGTTATGGATCACAAATGCTAGAAATTCCAGCGGTCTCTCTTTCAAATCGGAATGATTGAGAACATCAAATGCCCACTGGAATAATTCCCCTTTAAACAAAATATAACTTAGTTGGAGTGCCCAGGTTGAAACAGGAGTCGCTTGGAGATCGGGATTGGCCAGGAACCTGGCACATTCAGAGAAAAACTCATTTTCTGTTTCAGAGCTAAGTTCTTCAAATTTCTTAAAGGAACAGGAACCATAATTAACAGTGTCATACTTTCTGGGAATCCCCCCCACAATGGGGATTGGTAAGGGGGTTTTCATAATGTAAGGCTTGGTGGTGTATTCTCCACAGTCAGCATGCAACGCATGAGCTGACGTGGAGGAGGTACACACACTAGCACAAGGAAACAGGCTATCCCTAGTATAGTGGAGGGGAGGACTGACTCCAAAAGGAGATTGTGGCGCACAGAGCCGGTGCAGATCCGACAGCCACAAACAATGCTTTCGTTATAACGTCTCAGCGCAAAGTAGCGCTGAGCGCATAAACCAGAACTGAGGAGATCAGGACAGGTAGACAGAATGAACGCTTGCTAGCTAGCGGCTACTTAGCGACAGCAAGCGTCCAAAACAAGACAGACTGGAATGAGGCAGCCAATGCGATTGCAGCGATGGCGTGCCTCACAAAGACAGGACAGGATAGTCAGGAAATAGCAGGATCAAGATAGATGAACGTAACACAGACAAATATACAATAAGTATGTTTTGATAGCGTATTACAATTACAGCTATCAATGAAACTATTTGTAACGTCTGACTAACATATGTATATATCGGCAATGAACCGATATATGACATAAGCAGGAACGCTGACTAGGACTGGAGTAATACAGGGAACAGGACTCAGAAGGATTCGCTATCTCTTCGCAGAGATGAACGCAATCCACAAACGGTAACATAACAGGATTCAGAAGGATTCGTTATCTCTTCGCAGAGATGAACGCAATCCACAAACAGTAACAGAACAGGATTCAGAAGGATTCGTTATCTCTTCGCAGAGATGAACGCAATCCACAAACGGTAACAGGACAGGGTTCAGAAGGATTCGTTATCTCCTCGCAGAGATGAACGCAATCCACGAACAGGACCAGGAGCAGGATACTGGCTCAGCACGAGTGCTCACGATACGCGCAAACTACCAAAACGTGCTGGAAAGCTGACTAACTGCACACAGGATATAAACAGTTCGTGTACGTATACATCAGCGACACTGATGTATCAACGTAACACGAATACAAGGAAAATAATAAACGTGCTGGTATGCATATATATGGGCAATGAACCAATATATGATGCAAAACCAGCAAAGTATCTTTTAGAACAAGAAACACGATCGGGGGCTGAAGCGACAGCAAGACAGGCTTAAACTGAAGCTATGAAAACCCGAGGAGTCCTGCAGGAAGCAGATCTTTATACTGAGGTCATCCAATGGGAGCAGACATGCAGATTCCCACACAGGTGAATGGTAATCAGTCACAAGCTGACAGCAGGGAAAGGCAGACAAAGCTATGCAGCTTGCATGGAAAGAGATCAGAACTGCCTGAGCTGCAGCACTACTACTTCCAGCAATATCTGCTGCAGCAGCGATCATTACACACATTTGGTCAAAGTATTTAAAACCTGTCGGTCCTCATACTACATGAAAGTGGTAAAATTGGTCATTCAAGATTGGATGTGAGTACTTGGCTTTAGAATAGGGACATATTGGTTTTAGCCAAAAACATATTTGCCTGCTGTGATGACTGTATATAAAGTGTATGTTATTATTTTCACATTTTATTTCTACATTTGTTCCCATCTACCTCTGCTTAAGATAAACAGAACTTATTTAAGATTAAAAAATGTTGTAAAATTACCACTTTACGATCTCACCTAAACAAAAAGTCTTAAAGCTCAATCCTTCTCTCCTCCACCAATCAGAAGAAGGGAAGGTTAGAAGTCCCCCCCCCCCCCCCCCCCGCAATCGCAGGGGCTGCTCCCCTCTAGTTATGCCCCTGTGCTCAACATTTCACATCTGGCTCAGGAGTCTGCATCTTCAAAGTCTGAACCTGTCATTTGATACTTTCCACCACTTTTAGAAAAACAAAACGCTAACTATTCGTCATTTTACAGCATTTTCTAGAGTCTAACACAGTGAAAAATATTATCCTTTCTTTTGTTGTTCATAAGGAATTCCAGCATAGGGTGCCTTAACACTTATCTCCAATCGCCTTTCCATTGACTTACATATTATAAAAAAAAGCATACATGTAGGCTGTTTTTTTTGTGGAGAAAATTTGGATGCAAAAATTAGCGAAATAATTAATGTCAAATACAGTGCCATTGACTTGAATTAGATTTGCAGAAAATGCGAATTTGCAAAAATGCAGTTCACACATGAATTCTTTCTTGCGTGAAAAGTGCCATAAGTGGCCCAAAACAACTGCTTTAAAAGTGTAAAAACCACTGCTTTACTTCAACTGATCAAAATGACTCGAGGTTTGCTTGTTAAGCAGTAATTGGTACAGTGAGCATGATCCTACTAGGAGGAAGAATACATTCCACTAAATATCAGCAAAGGATAGTCCATGAGATGCTTATAGTTCTGAGTTGATGCAGATTTTATAGACCAATGAAGTTCTGTTGCATTGGACAGGTCTTTTTCCAAGCTAATGCTGGAAAGTGAATGGCTTCTGCAATAGTCATCCTAAACATACTTCATACTTCAAAACCCACCATGAATTAATTGAAAGAAATTCAAGCTGGAGTAATAGAATTGGTTCTCACAGTTCTTGAAGGTAGAAAAAAAGAAAAAGTTTTGTAAAAGTTTAAAGGCTAACCGATAACGTTCAATTATGCAAGCTTTCAGGGATCTACTCCCCTTATTCAGGCATATTTCCAGATGTTAGCTGAAATAAAACAGTAAATAGTAAATACGAACATGATAGGTGTGCTGGTTACTATCTAGCAGTTACATCATGTCAAGTGGCCAGTAGTCTGGAGCCAGTGAGCTCATGCAAGTATATATGATATGAAGTCCAGCAGGTTTCTGAAGATCATGAAGTCAATCATTCATGTTAAATAGGTGTCATGAATCCCATTCCACAATTTAAACCTTTCGTTAATGTCTTGAACATTTTCATAAATTTGAACTGAGAATTTTTTCTTGATTGTTCATGTTTGAGTAATTTTTCAGCTAACATCTGGGAAGATGCCTGAAGAAGGTGACTAGATAAATGAAAGCTTGCATAAATTAACTTTATCAGTTAGCCATTAAAAAGGTATTACTTTTACAAAAGTTTGTTTGTTATACCTATGTAATTTGTTTGGCTAACACGGTACAGAAACTTTTTTGCTACAGTTCTTGAAGCAAACCTGAAGTAAAAAGAAACAAATGAGATTATCTATATCATAGTTGATCCTAAATATGAATCCAAAATAAGACTTTTCTGGAATTTCATAACCTTAAGAATCCAAAATAAGACTTTTCTGGAATTCCATAATCTTATTTTTATTTAAAAGACTAAAAATCCCAAGTTTAGAGTTTTGACTGCCTCAGGTAAATGAAGGCAGTTTTTTTAATATTATTCAGCTCCAATACAGACAAATGTTGAGCTCAGAGATGGGACAAGGTCTCCCAGCACCCAAGACTGAGACACCAAAGTACGCCCCTCCATCCCACCCACCCCAGCCGTCACACACTGATTGCTATTAGACTAAAAGGTGCCCCAGGGCCCCCAAACCCCCCAACACCTTAATCTCTAGTTATCTGGCTTACAGTCACTGCCATGTATCCCCTTTTCTTATTTCTCTCTGCTTCAAACACAATAGGGGAATGATAGCTGAGTGAGTTGTGCGTCCCTCCTACACTGCGCCCTGAGGCTGGAGTCTCTCTCGCCTCTGCCTCGACACGGCCCTGGTTGAGCTAATATTGATAACATTTTTACAGGGCTTTTCTTGTGTCAGCCTGGAAAGGCTTGAGAGTAGGCCCCCCTAGAACATCAGGTAGCCTTGCCCAAGGACTCCTTAGAGTGACTGTTCAGGCCTACCCAGACCTGGACCGTGGGCGTGGAGAGGAGGAAACTTCTTACTCTAGGTTTCCTATATAAGAATACAGTTTTCATTAGCATATTTCATTGTATTCCATAATAAGGTTTTTGTTTAATAATGATAAGTGTAAATACATATATACACATTTTTGCTTTGCTGAAATATTTGTACAAAAAATATTTTTTACATAATGACTTGAAGTGAGCTGGGTTTGTTTTGTTAAACTTTACAATGTTCAACTATAGTTCTATTTTGCCAAAATCTCATTTTACTTTGAAGAAAAAATGTTCTCAGGTAGGTATGTCATGTTTGATGATCATTGTGACTATCCCTATGTTTTACCAAAATGTTATTTGAATTCTGCTGTCTCTCTTAGGGTTGGGATTAAATATTCATGCCCAGTATGTTGGAGAATCTGCTCCCATGAAAGTGCGTGGACTCATCAACACCTCTGGCCCCCTATTTGTTACTCTGGGAAAACTGTGTGGCCAGCTTGTTGGACTCAGGTATGTGTGGTTATTGGGACAGGTCGCTGGAATGTTTATTACCCAGAAAGCATAGAGGGTTTTTTTTAGAGCCATGTGGGATGTAGGCGAGCTTTCATACATGAAAGTGGTAAAATTGTCCAATCAAAAGTGGATTATAAGTGTCCAATTTTACCACTTCCATGTAGTATGAAAGCTCACCTACACAATTTGGTCAAAGTATTTAAAACCTGTTGGTCCTCGTACTACATGGAAGTGGTAAAATTGGCCATTCAAGATTGGATGTGAGTACTTGGCTTTAGAATAGGCGGGACATATTGGTTTTAGCCAAAAACATATTTGCCTGCTGTGATGTATATAAAGTGTATGTTATTTTCACATTTTATTTCTACATTTGTTCCCATCTACCTCTGCTTAAGATAAACTTATTTAAGATTAAAAAAGTTGTAAAATTAGCATTTTACGATCTCGCTTAAACACAAAAAGTCTCAAAGCTCAATTCTTCTCTCCTCCACCAATGATTATCTGTTGTCTACTACAGCTCTATTCACAGATCAAGTTATATTTCAACAGAACCTGAAGAATTTATCAGACACAGATGATTTTTAGTAAAGAGAATTATTTATACAAGAGATAACATTGAGAGAAGACTCTAGATATGCATTCCCCATGACTTTGTCAAGTTCAAAGCTAGAAAAAGAAGAATACAGATCAGGCGACATTTCCGTTTACAAGCACAATATTTATTTATTTAAGTATTTATATAGCATCGACATATTATGCAGCGCTGAGTATATAGTCATGTCACTAACTGTTCCTCAGAGGGGCTCACAATCTAATCCCTACCATAATCATATGTCTATGTATGTATCATGCAGGGGCGCCGCGAGGCATAAAGCGAACCAAGCAGTCGCTTGGGGCCTCAAGATCGTAGGGGCCTCGGCGGCTCAGTGACGTCGGTGTGACGTCACTGTTTTCCCGCAGACCCGCGGGGCTGGCAGAGCAGAGTAGGGCAGGGCTACGGGAAGATGGCCGCCGACGAAGCCCTGCTCTGGAGACTATGTCTCCAGTACAGGGCTTCGGGTGGCCATCTTCCCGTAGCCCTGATTCAATCAGCGCGGGAGATTGGAGGAGGGAGGGAGCTCCGTGGGAACTGCGCGCCTGAGGAGCCGGCCAGGAGAGGAGAGGAGACGGGGAGAGAAGACTTCTGCCAGTGCCAGGTGAATAAATTCTTTTCTTTTTGCAGCTCTGAAAATGTGCCCTAATTGCGTTTGATTTCTGCTGAACTGTGCCCTAATAGTGTTTGATTTCTGCTGAACTGTGCCCTAATTGTGTTTGATTTCAGCTGAACTGTGCCCTAATTGTGTTTGATTTCTGCTGAACTGTGCCCTAATTGTGTTTGATTTCTGCTGAACTGTGCCCTAATTGTGTTTGATTTCTGCTGAACTGTGCCCTAATTGCGTTTGATTTCTGCTGAACTGTGCCCTAATTGCATTTGATTTCTGCTGAAAATGTGCCCTAATTGCGTTTGATTTCTGCTGAAATGTGGCCCTAATTGCGTTTGATTTCTGCTGAAAATGTGCCATAATTGCGTTTGATTTCTGCTGAAAATGTGCCCTAATTGCGTTTGATTTCTGCTGAAATGTGGCCCAAATTGCGTTTGATTTCTGCTGAAAATGTGCCCAAATTGCGTTTGATTTCTGCTGAAAATGTGCCCTAATTTCATTTGATTTCTGCTGAAAATGTGCCCAAATTGCGTTTGATTTCTGCTGAAATGTGGCCCTAATTGCGTTTGATTTCTGCTGAAAATGTGCCATAATTGCGTTTGATTTCTGCTGAAAATGTGCCCAAATTGCGTTTGATTTCTGCTGAAATGTGGCCCAAATTGCGTTTCATTTCTGCTAAAATGTGGCCCAAATTGCGTTTCATTTCTGCTGAAATGTGGCCCAAATTCTGTTTGTTTTCTGTTGAAATGTTGCACAAATTGCGTTTGTTTTCTGCTGAAATGTTGCACAAATTGCCTTTTTTTTCTGGTGTCTGGGGTAACTGTTGCTGCATTTATTATTTAATGGTCATAGTTGGCTATATTTGCTGTGCTACGGTTAAGCTCCGCCCATACAATGTCATGGCCAAATCCATCTTTCGGCGTGGCGTGCTGCGCGCGCCTCAATCACCCCCACATCCATTTTCCCTGCAAACAGCCCCGCCCCAATCCGCCCTCCAGCTCCACCCACATGTCATGGCCACGCCCACTTATGCGGGATAGCCGCGCCCATTTTTTGCCGCAGCGCGCAGGATAGGGCCACTTCCTACAGTCCGCTTGGGGCCACAAAAACCTTAGCTGCACCCCTGGTATCATGTAGTGCATGTATCATAGTCTATAGCCAATTTAGGGGGAAGCCAATGTGGGAGGAAACCCACACAGATATGGGGAGATCATACAAACTCCTTGCAGATGTTGACCTGGCTGGAATTCGAACTAAGGACCCAGTGCTGCAAAGCGAGAGTGCAAACCACTACGCCACCATGCTGCCCAATATAGGGCTTGATTCAATAACCAGTGCTAAGTGTTAGCGCTGGAGTGATAAGCCACTTAGTGCACCTTAAAGAAAACCTGAACTGAAAATTAAAAGTCAAAATAACCATACACAGGTCATACTTACCTCCGTGTAGTCTACTCCTCAACCTCTTTCTCCTCTCCCGCGTCCTGTTTGTCCACTGTGATCAATGGTATTCTCTGTCCTCCATTTTGAAAATGGTCATTACCCCATAACAGCTTTCTGGTCAGCACACTGTTAAACTGTCATATCGCCCACTTGAGCCATAGGAAAACATAGACATTACTTGGCACATCAGTTGTCCTCTCAGCTATAACTGACAGCAACTGATAAATAACTAACAGCAACTGATATATTTCAATTCTGACAAAATGTTGTCAGAACTCGAAGCGATCACTGTCAGAAGAAAACAGCGAGCTTCTGAGAGGAACTAATAGCAAGGTAACTATGTAATGTTCATTTGAAGTTACCTCATGTGTTTATTTTAAATAATTTTACTCAGTACAGGTTCTCTTTAAGTAGCTTTGCACCCACACATCGCACATAGCTACATCACGCACAGCACCGCGCACAGTGTGGTGCGCCAATAATGGTGCGCGGTGCGACAATAACATCGTACCCGCTATGCTGTATATGGTGAAAACGGCGCATCGGGTGTGCCGGTTAGTGAATCAAGTTGATAGAGACACTTGGGTTTAGGATGAGGGAATGCACATGATCAAGCGGTGTCCTGCAGCCCAGAAAGGAAAATGCACTTATTTGTCCCTTCTCCCGCGACAGCCATACACATGCTAGATATTTAGAGACGTGACTAAACATTTTCTAGAACAGAGGCACCCATGCTTTTTCAGCTTGAGAGCTATTTCAAAAATTACAAATTGAAAATCATCTACCAGGTAAAAGGGAATTTCTTAACAGTCACTTTGAGCCTGTTAGGAAAAAATATAAAATATTCAGAAATGCAGTAAAAGAAGACTTCAAATGGAAATGAAAACCTACTGATAGTGAGGATACAGAAGGCTTTCTCAATTTTTATTGCTGTTGTAAAAACAGTAAATAGGGTAAATCTCTTCATCAATTATCTTTTATAGAGTGAGAGAGATAAAGCCTCTGCCAAGTGGCGGATGCGGACAGGTAATGTATAGACTGTAGCACTGGGCATTGAATATTAGTGGGGACAGCATCAGGCCAGTAAGGCGGCAGATGGCCTGCCGACTCCGAGTCAGAAAAAAACGAAATTAGCTGGCGGCGGGGGAACGGAGGCTCTTTGAGGACCGGCGCTGAACAGGACGGCTGCAGGTGAGTGAAACCCTTTTTTTACCCGGCAGGCATGTTACATATGTGCATATGGGTGTATATATGCTTTATGATTTACATATTGATTGAGGGTTAATTTGCCCTGATATATGACCAGCTGCTTCTGCAAAAGTCGCTCTTTTTTCTTCCCCACTCTTCCTTATTAGTGATTGCCTATATTATAGGATGAGGATTAGCATTCTAACCCTACGAGATTTAACATCCATGTGGGACTTTATGTATGTATGTATATATGTTAATCAGCCAGCTTGTACTGCCGCTATTGTTTTATTGGTCATTGCTGTTAGTTAGAGAGGACATAGTTTGGTCATTGGCTGCCGCTGCTGGCCCTGCCTGACAAGCGGCGGCGGGCGTGTTTTGCCCCCGACGTCATGTTGTGTCTGTCTATACGTGCGGTGGCTGCGCATGTGTGCGGCCACTCGCACGTCATCTGGCCAGTTCCCCGTAAGGTCCACTCTGGGTGGCCTGTTTGGGAGGGCGGCAGAGATTGGCGGACACATAGGGCGGTGAGTCAATGTGGGTGTATGGAGGTGGGAGGGCCTTAGCAGAGATGAACCTATCAGCTGATAGCCTTTAAGTTCTATCAACAAAATATCTCTCTATGCTGAATCTAAAACTTAACTTTTATTGAAGTCTGATAATTAAAAGCAAATTGCTGGCTGGAAATACATTACTAAATTACACTTGCAAGTAGTTGCCAAGCCTGCTCTGTCAGCATATGAGGGGACAACCTATATTATCCCAGGCTTAATGGCATTTACTGGTTAAAATGTAAAATCACACAACCCCCACCAAACAACCCGACATGTTTCACTTCTAACTGAAGCTTTTTCAAGGGAACAAGTGCTAAGAACGTGCAAATAGTGATAAGGTGCAAGAGTACATTGTAAAACAAGTATAAATTATAGCCTATAGGCTTATGTCATTGTAGCAGCCAAACGAACATGGCGGCTGACTTCAGCTTATATACCCTTCAAGGGGTTGTGGTTAAAAGCCACCTCCCCCTGACACTCCTTAAGGTCACTCCCTCCACTAGGGCCAGCACTCCATTGGTTCTCTGCCATTTTCTCCATAGAATCCACCAATAGGAGCATAGTCAGTATAGTACAATGTAAAGAAAATGAACCCCTTATCATCTGACCCCATTCTCCAAAAACAATATATTCATACCTCTTCTATCATCACATAAGTGGATCGCATCAGAGGGGCGCTTATGGCTAAGCAGCATCTATATGCGGCGCTTAACGCCAAGTATCGTAAAAGGAGCGTCCTGATTGGTTACCAGGATCTCCTCCGAGTCAACCTGCCCTGACCAATCAGCGCAGCCCATTAGTGGAGACCGACGTAAGGGTACTTCCACATATTGCGCCGTGGAGCGCACACGTCACATACCCTCGCTTGTGCTGTAGCATCAAGTTTACAAGCGAGCCAGGCGTAGGAATAGACCCTGCAGCCCCTGCAGTTGCAGGGGGGCCCCTAGCAAGTCAGGGGCCCGGAGGATGAAAGGCTGCGTACCTACCGGGGATGCGACTCTCTCAGCCGCAGGGGGGCCCGGCCGCCCGGGGCTGCTCTGGGGCCCGCTCACTGTGCGTGGGGGGAGCGCTGCTCTGGACCCCCCAGCAAGGTGCTCAACTGGCCGCAGCGTCTAATAGACGCTGCGCCAGTTCATTCCCCGCAGCCCCGCTCCACCAGCAGCCTGCATAGTCTCCGGCAGGCAGAGCAGGGCTACGGCAAGATGGCCGCCGAAGAAGCCCTACACTGGAGACTATTTGTGTCTCTAGTACAGGGCTTCGGCAGCCATCTTGCCGTAGCCCTGCACTCTGCCTGTCAGCGCGGGAGATGTGCTGCAGCAGGACTCATGGAGCTGCGAGCCAGATGCCGGGAGAGGAGAAGACTTCTGTCAGGTAAGTGAATTGGTTTTTTTTCACAGGTGCATTTTTTTTTCTAGTGTCTGCTGCCTACATTGTGATTTTCTGGTCACTGCTGCCCACATTGTGATTTTTAGGTGTCTGCTGCCCACATTGCGATTTTTAGGTGTCTGCTGCCCACATTGCGATTTTCAGGTGTCTGCTGCCCACATTATGATTTTCTGGTGTCTGCTGCCCACATTATGATTTTCTGGTCACTGCTGCCCACATTGTGATTTTCAGGTGTCTGCTGCCCACATTGCGATTTTCTGGTGTCTGCTGCCCACATTATGATTTTCTGGTGTCTGCTGCCCACATTACGATTTTCTGGTCACTGCTGCCCACATTGCGATTTTCTGGTGTCTGCTGCCCACATTGCGATTTTCTGGTGTCTGCTGCCCACATTACGATTTTCTGGTCACTGCTGCCCACATTGCGATTTTCTGGTGTCTGCTGCCCACATTGCGATTTTCTGGTGTCTGCTGCCCACATTGCGATTTTCTGGTGTCTGCTGCCCACATTACGATTTTCTGGTCACTGCTGCCCACATTGCGATTTTCTGGTCACTGCTGCCCACATTGCGATTTTCTGGTGTCTGCTGCCCACATTATGATTTTCTGGTGTCTGCTGCCCACATTACGATTTTCAGGTGTCTGCTGCCCACATTACGATTTTCAGGTGTCTGCTGCCCACATTACGATTTTCAGGTGTCTGCTGCCCACATTAGGATTTTCTGGTGTCTGCTGCCCACATTGCTATTTTCTGGTGTCTGCTGCCCACATTGCGATTTTCAGGTGTCTGCTGCCCACATTGTGATTTTCAGGTGTCTGCTGCCCACATTACGATTTTCTGGTCACTGCTGCCCACATTGCGATTTTCTGGTCACTGCTGCCCACATTGCGATTTTCAGGTGTCTGCTGCCCTCATTACGATTTTCAGGTGTCTGCTGCCCACATTACGATTTTCAGGTGTCTGCTGCCCACATTACGATTTTCAGGTGTCTGCTGCCCACATTGCGATTTTCAGGTGTCTGCTGCCCACATTGCGATTTTCTGGTGTCTGCTGCCCACATTACGATTTTCTGGTGTATGCTGCCCACATTAGGATTTTCTGGTGACTGCTGCCCACATTGCGATTTTCTGGTGACTGCTGCCCACATTGCGATTTTTCTGGTGACTGCTGCCCACATAAGGATTTTCTGGTGACTGCTGCCCACATTAGGATTTTCTGGTGTCTGCTGCCCACATTACGACATTTTGGTGACTGACTGCTGCCCACATTAGGATTTTCTGGTGACTGCTGCCCACATTACGACATTCTGGTGACTGACTGCTGCCCACATTAGGATTTTCTGGTGACTGCTGCCCACATTACGATATTCTGGTGACTGCTGCCCACATTAGGATTTTCTGGTGACTGATGCCCACATTGCAATTTTCTGGTGACTGCTGCCCACATGGCGATTTTCTGGTGACTGCTGCCCACATTGCGATTTTCTGGTGAACTCTGCCCACATTACGATTTTCTGGCCCACATTACGATTTTCTGGTGAACACTGCCCACGTTACGATTGTCTGGTGAATGCTGTCCACGTTACGATTTTCTGGTGAACGCTGCCCACATTACGATTTTCTGGCCCACATTACGATTTTCTGGTGAACACTGCCCAAGTTACGATTGTCTGGTGAATGCTGCCCACGTTACAATTTTCTGGTGACTGCTGCTCACGTTACTATTTTCTGGTGACTGGTGCCCACATTACGATTTTCTGGTGAACTCTGCCCACATTATGATTTTCTAAAGGCCCACATTACGATTTTCTGGTGAACTCTGCCCACATTACGATTTTCTGGCCCACATTACGATTGTCTGGTAAAATGCTGCCCACTTTACAATTAATTTACAGTGAAACGCTGCCCCATTACGATTATTTGGCACCTATGGGGGGGGCCCCATCCAAATATTCGCAGGGGGGCCCAGTGATTTCTAGTTACGCCCCTTAGCGAGGGTATGTGACGTGTGCGCTCCATGGCGCAATATGCGGAAGTACCCTTACGTCGGTCTCCACTAATGGGCACTAATACAGCATCAAGTTTACAAGCGAGGGTATGTGACGTGTGCGCTCCACGGCGCAATATGCGGAAGTACCCTTACGTCGGTCTCCACTAATGGGCTGCGCTGATTGGTCAGGGCAGGGTGACTCGGGGGAGATCCTGGTAACCAATCAGGACGCTCCTTTTACGATACTTGGCGTTAAGCGCCGCATATAGATGCTGCTTAGCCATAAGCGCCCCTCTGATGCGATCCACTTATGTGATGATAGAAGAGGTATGAATATATTGTTTTTGGAGAATGGGGTCAGATGATAAGGGGTTCATTTTCTTTACATTGTACTATACTGACTATGCTCCTATTGGTGGATTCTATGGAGAAAATGGCAGAGAACCAATGGAGTGCTGGCCCTAGTGGAGGGAGTGACCTTAAGGAGTGTCAGGGGGAGGTGGCTTTTAACCACAACCCCTTGAAGGGTATATAAGCTGAAGTCAGCCGCCATGTTCGTTTGGCTGCTACAATGACATAAGCCTATAGGCTATAATTTATACTTGTTTTACAATGTACTCTTGCACCTTATCACTATTTGCACGTTCTTAGCACTTGTTCCCTTGAAAAAGCTTCAGTTAGAAGTGAAACATGTCGGGTTGTTTGGTGGGGGTTGTGTGATTTTACATTTTAACCAGTAAATGCCATTTAGCCTGGGATAATATAGGTTGTCCCCTCATATGCTGACAAAGCAGGCTTGGCAACTACTTGCAAGTGTAATTTAGTAATGTATTTCCAGCAATTTGCTTTTAATTATCAGACTTCAATAAAAGTTAAGTTTTAGATTCAGCATAGAGAGATATTTTGTTGATAATACTGTAGCTCAGGATTTGTTGAATTAGCCTTTAAGTTCCCCATCAAGTCCACTGGTAATATGGACATTATGATTGGTGTGTAGCAATGTTTTAGATGATTGGCTATAGGCTGACCATTTACCCTATATAAATGCACGTGAAAGTGATTTATGTGTATATGACATTCAGCAACAGCTTGATAAAGAGGCACAAGCCTTGAAACGTCGCATCTTTGCTGTTATGTATGGCTATAATAGCATTTCCTTGCTGTAATGCATGGTTATAATACAAGAGCATTGAACTGATCTTGGATGGTGTCGGCTCGCTTCCTGCTACCTATTGGTTGGTCCAGAATGCTGCTGGATCTTGGCCTGGGCATATCGCATACTGGCAACAGGAGGGATGCTCCACATCACTAATTTCCCAGCAGGCTTAAAGGAATCATCAGGTTAAAAATAAAAAATCAGCTTTACTCACCTGGGGCTTTCTCCAGGTCCTTGCAGCAGACTGTCCCACGCTGACTGGTCCGCTCTCCGCCGCCATCCCAGGCTCCCCGCACAGTGCAGAGGACGACCTCGAGGTCGTCCTTACTGCGCCTGCGTGAATCGCCGCTGTCAATCATGTGCGCCGCGGACAACGTGACCATGATTGACAGCGGAGCTTCACGCAGGCGCAGTAAGGATGACCTCAAGGTCGTTCTCTGCACCGTGCGGGGAGCCCGGGACGGCGGCGAGAGCGGAGCAGTCAGCGTTGGACAGTCTGCTGCAAGGGGCTGGAGAAAGCCCCAGGTGAGTAAAGTTGATTTTTTATTTTTAGCCTGTTGATTCATTTAAGTATCCCTTTACATGCTTTCTTGGTACAGTATGTGGAAGTGTTCATCATAGTAATTTTTCTGTGTAAACAAATGGTGTGGCAGTAAACCTAGAGACAGAGGATGTCCGAAACTTTACTTCCTGCATACTTCTTGGTAAACAGCAGAGACAGGAATGCTGGAAAGTCCTGTACACCAGCACTGTACATCTTTCTTGCAGTGCTCTCATGCAAGCTTAGTCTTATTTATTTATTTTTTTACCAGCTTTAAAAAGAACCCAAGGCATCACAAAGTTAAAAAAGTAAATACTTACCTAAGGAGAGGGAAGACTTTGGATCCTCCAGAGGCTTCCCATGCTGTCCTTCGATCCCCCTCCTTGCTTGCCGGGACACTCCTTAATACCGGAGCTGCACTCCGCTTCTTGCGCAAGTGCGGCCATGGTAAACCCATACGATAATGGCCATGTCTGCACAGTAGCTTGGAGTTGCAGCTCTGGCTTACTGTGCAGGCACGGTTGTCCCCGAGCAGGTGCAGTAAGCTATGCTTGTGCGAGAAGAGGAGCAGGCTCCAATGTGATTTCTGACAAGCCTTTGTCAGTAATCCACTGGGAGTCTGTGCTCAGCGACAGGGGTCGGAGGACAGTGTGGGAAGCCTCTATATAGGATCCAAAGGCTTCCCTCTTCTTAGGTACACTTTCAGTTAAAAAATAATATGTGTAACACTGACCTACAGTATGCTGCAAAGATCTATGTTTTTGTTTTACATCTTACACAGAGAAATATTTGGGACAAAGACTCTGTGGCCTCTGGTTCTTCTCGTGAGTGGAATTACAGCCTTTGTTCAGCTGGTCGCCTTGCCCTTTTTCCCAGAATCTCCAATCTATCTGCTGCTGGAGAAAGGTGACCGCAAAGCCTGTGAGAAAGGTAAAGACCTACTGAAGGCAGTAAGGGTAGATGGTGCGAATACACCATCAAATCAAATACAGTTAGCAGGCCCATACTTGACTAAAGCTTTTTTTTTTTTTTATTATTATTTTAAAGTGTTGTCAAAAATCAACTTGTCATAACTACATGGCACCATGATCTGCCCCAATTGTTCTGCTTATCTCACCTGAGAAATAGACATGATACACCAGGTATAGAATGTTAGCAGCGCAATTGTTGACCAAATCTACTTTTTTTTCTTCCTAAGATTTTATTTTTAGGGCATGAGCCCACTAACACAGTTGTGTCCACTTTTCAGAAACGCATTAACGTTACAGATGTTAAAGGGACACTGTAGGGGGGTCGGGAGAAAATGAGTTGAACTTACCCGGGCTTCTAATGGTCCCCCGCAGACATCCTGTGCCCGCGCAGCCAGTCACCGATGCTCTGGCCCCGCCTCCGGTTCACTTCTGGAATTTCAGACTTTAAAGTCTGAAAACCATTGCACCTGCGTTGCCGTGTCCTCGATCCCGCTGATGTCACCAGGAGCGTACTGCGCAGGCCCAGTATGGTCTGTGTCTGCGCAGTATGCTACTGGTGACATCAGCGGGAGCGAGGACACGGCAACGCAGGCGCAGTGGTTTTCAGACTTTAAAGTCTGAAATTCCAGAAGTGAACCGGAGGCGGGGCCAGAGCATCGGTGACTGGCTGCGCGGGCACAGGATGTCTGCGGGGGACCATTAGAAGCCCTGGGTAACTTCAACTCATTTTCCCCCGACCCCCCTACAGTATCCCTTTAAGAAGCGGACTCAACTGCGTTAGTGGGCTCATGCCCTTATTGAGTTTTTAAAATAATGTCAACAGATAGTACACAGCATAATAAGAAGCACAAGGTTCAAAAATAGATATTTGAGCAGTTTCAAATATAGTACATACAGTACATTCGGCCACATACTTTATTTTGTTGTCAGAAAACTAGTTGTCAAACGTCCTAGCCACCACCTCTATCTGTCCAAACTTTCTGCTCATCTCAGCTAACAAATTAACACTAGAGATGTAGCGAACGGTTCGCCTGCGAACAGTTCCAGGCGAACTTTGGGGGTTCGCGTTCGCCTGCAACAGGCGAACTTTTGCGGAAGTTCGATTCGCCCCATAATGCACTATGAGGGTTAACTTTGACCCTCTGCATCACAGTCAGCAGGCACATTGTAGCCATTCAGGCTACACTAAGCCCTGGAGCCCCACCCCCCCCTTATATAAGGCAGGCTCCGGCGGCCATTAGCCTCACTCGTGTGCCTGCTAGAGACAGAGTAGGGACAGCTGCTGCAGACTTGTTCTTCTAGGGACAGATTAGTTAGGCTCTTGGCTGCTTATCTTGCTCCTGGCTGATTGTTATTGCTTTTATAGCACCCCTCAATAGCTCTTTTCAGAGCTCATCCTGTACTTATTTTTTTCTGTGTGTCAAACTGACACTTTTGTTGTATGCACAGCCTTGCAATTGATAGTGTGTGTGTGCCACTGCCAGCAGCCCAGCACATTCAGTGACTACCTGTGTGTGTGACAGGGAGCTGCACATTGTACTACCCAGTACTGCATATACTTCAGTACCTGTTGTGTTTACTTAACCCACCTCATCACTGCATATACCTAGCTTTGTGTTGAGTGAACTCACCTCACTGCATCTAAGTACCTTTACTGTTCAGTGAGCCCAGCTTACTGCATCCTACTACTTGTTGTGTTGAGTGAACTCACCTCACTGCATCTAAGTACCTTTACTGTTCAGTGAACCCAGCTCACTGCATCCTACTACCTGTTGTGTTGAGTGAACCCACCTCACTGCATCTAAGTACCTTTACTGTTCAGTGAACCCAGCTCACTGCATCCTACTACCTGTTGTGTTGTGTGAACCCACCTCACTGCATCTAAGTACCTTTACTGTTCAGTGAACCCAGCCCACTGCATCCTACTACCTGCTGTGTTGTGTGAACCCACCTCACTGCATCTAAGTACCTTTACTGTTCAGTGAACCCAGCTCACTGCATCCTACTACCTGTTGTGTTGATTGAACCCACCTCACTGCATCTAAGTACCTTTACTGTTCAGTGAACCCAGCTCACTGCATCCTACTACCTGTTGTGTTGATTGAACCCACCTCACTGCATCTAAGTACCTTTACTGTTCAGTGAACCCAGCTCACTGCATCCTACTACCTGTTGTGTTGATTGAACCCACCTCACTGCATCTAAGTACCTTTACTGTTCAGTGAACCCAGCTCACTGCATCCTACTACCTGTTGTGTTGAGTGAACCCACCTCACTGCATCTAAGTACCTTTACTGTTCAGTGAACCCAGCTCACTGCATCCTACTACCTGTTGTGTTGAGTGAACCCACCTCACTGCATCTAAGTACCTTTACTGTTCAGTGAACCCAGCTAACTGCATCCTACTACCTGTTGTGTTGAGTGAACCCACCTCACTGCATCTAAGTACCTTTACTGTTCAGTGAACCCAGCTCACTGCATCCTACTACCTGTTGTGTTGAGTGAACCCACCTCACTGCATCTAAGTACCTTTACTGTTCAGTGAACCCAGCTAACTGCATCCTACTACCTGTTGTGTTGAGTGAACCCACCTCACTGCATCTAAGTACCTTTACTGTTCAGTGAACACAGCTCACTGCATCCTACTACCTGTTGTGTTGAGTGAACCCACCTCACTGTATATACCTAGCATCCACCCGAGATGGACAAAATGGACAAACCAGGTAGAGGAAGAGGTAGAGGCAGACCCAGAGGAAGGCCACCAGGCACCAGCAGGTCTGTGCGAGGTGGTGTTGCTGTGATTTCATGCGGACCTGTCCCAAAATACAGTGCCCAAAATACAGTGCTCAGAAGAAGGCACGTGCCATCACTTCCCAAAATTGTTAGGACGTGGTTGAGTATTTAACATAGAAGACCTCATGTCCCGCAGCCAGTGCCACCAGCGCTAGTACAAGCACCACATCCGCTGCATTTGACACTTCGCAGGAGTTATTTGGTGGTGGTGGTGAAATCACTGATTCACAGCCACTACTGCAACAACAAGAAGAAGGCGCAGTTACACCACCTCATACGTCTGAGTTAGGTGGCGATAGTATGGACGTATCGTGTGAGGAGGGGGATGATGAACCACCTGAAGTTGGTGCAGTTGAGAAAGTGTCTGAGGAAAGCAAAGCTGGCCAGGAGGATTATGATGACGATTATACGGATACCACATATGTTCCCGGTAGAGGAGATGACCAGGGGGACAGTTCAGAGGGGGAGTCAGAGAGAAGTAGGAGGAGACGACTCCATGATAGAAGCAGAGGGAGCTAATCCTCCGAAACAGCTGGGAGCAGTGTCCGGTGCCATGTATCGCCAGCTATGGCCAGCCAGCCAACATGCCCTTCAACATCAGCTGCTGATGCCACCGTAGCGCCATCACCCCAGGGGGGCTCAGCGGTTTGGAAATTTTTTCACGTGTGTGTCTCAGATCGGAACAAAGCCATCTGTTGTCTCTGCCAGCAAAAATTGAGCCGTGGAAAGGCTAACTCTCACGTAGGGACAAGTGCCTTACGAAGGCACCTGGAGAGAAGGCACAAACAGCTATGGCAAGAACACCTGAGGAAAAGCAGCACCCCTCAAAAGACAAGCCACCCTCCTTCTCCTCTTCCTCCTTCAGGTGCATCGTCTTCATCCACTTTCTCCCGTGCACCTTCACAGCCACCCTCCTCCACACACGCCTCTTCCCTTCAGCGGTTCCTTCTCCTCTGCCCACAGCAGTACCCAGCTGTCCGTGAAGGAAGTATTTGAGCGTAAGAAGCAAATGTCTGCCAGTCACCCTCTTGCCCGGCGTCTGACAGCTGGCGTGGCGGAACTATTAGCTCGCCAGCTATTACCATACAAGCTGGTGGAGTCGGAGGCTTTCCGTAAGTTTGTGGCCATTGGTACACCGCAGTGGAAGATACCAGGCCGCAATTATTTTTCACAAAAGGCCATACCAAAACTGTACTGTGCAGTTGAGAGGCAAGTGGTGTCATCTCTGGCACACAGCGTTGGGTCAAGGGTCCACCTGACCACGGATGCCTGGTCTGCCAAGAACGGGCAGGGCCACTACATTACATACACAGCCCATTGGGTCAACCTGGTGACCGATGGCAGCAAGCAGGGAGTACGTGGTTGCGCAGCGGACTGACTTGTCACACCTCCACGACTTGCAGGCAGGCCTCCAGCCACCTCCTCTCCACCTGCTACCACCGCTTCGCTGTCATCATCCTCCTCCTCCTCCTTGGCTGTTGCCGCAATCTCCTCTCTAGCTACACAGCCCCAGCACCCCAGGGCCTATGCTGCATGCCAGGTACGACGGTGTCACGCAGTGTTAGACATGTCTTGCCTGAAAGCGGAGAGTCACACTGCAGCAGCTCTCCTGGCTGCTCTTAACAAACAGGTGGAGCAATGGCTGACCCCGCACAAGCTTGAAATCGGCAACGTGGTGTGTGACAACGGCAGCAATCTCATTGCTGCGTTGAATTTGGGAAAGCTGACACACATACCCTGTATGGCACATGTGCTGAATCTGGTCGTGCAACCCTCCTCCTCCCCAGTAACCCTCCTCCTCCCAAGTCCACGCAGGCAAGGACAGGACGCTCCAGCGATCTCAGGGTGATGTCGGACATGCGGACATTCTTTAGTCCAACTCCTCGCCATAGTCCTTCCGGATCCACCCTCCACCAACGCCTGGACCGGCAGGTAGCCGACTACCTGGCCTTGAGTGTGGATGTAGGCACTGCGAAAAGCGACGATGAACCGTTGAACTACTGGTTGCGCAGGCTTGACCTGTGGCCAGAGCTGTCCCAATTTGCCATACAACTTCTCTCTTGCCCTGCCGCAAGCGTCCTGTCAGAAAGGACCTTCAGTGCAGCTGGAGGCATAGTTACTGAGAAGCGAAGTCACCTAAGTCACGACAGTGTTCAGTACCTGACCTTTATCAAAATGAATGAGGAATGGATCACGGAGGGCTACTGCACGACCGAAGACTAAGTCAGTCCCCACACACAGCATCTCTGCCTGCAGGCCGCTTGCCTTCTCCGCCACCAGGGTCCAGGATTCTAGGCGGATTCCTGAATTTTTAAGGCCGCTGCGGCCACTACACTAATTTTTCTGGTGTGTGTACATGCCTGCCTAATTTTTCTGGCTGCACTGCTGGCGGCTGCAACAAATAAACAAAAGGCATGTACATGTGCCCATCCCCCTTCGTGATCATTAACTTGCCGCGGTGAAGGGGCTTGCGTATCACAATGAAGCAATGACCGCCGGCTATTTGAGTGTCTCGGGTGGGGGTGGGACACAAAAGATAATAA
Organism: Hyperolius riggenbachi; assembly: GCF_040937935.1. Classification (NCBI taxonomy): domain Eukaryota; kingdom Metazoa; phylum Chordata; class Amphibia; order Anura; family Hyperoliidae; genus Hyperolius; species Hyperolius riggenbachi. The sequence goes on along the minus strand of NC_090646.1, from coordinate 489,155,355 downwards.
GGTCGTTGCTTCATTGTGGTCAGACCAAATTTGATCAGCTGGACAGTCACTGTTCTGTCATTCAGCTACATCAGCCGGGCGAGCATATGGGCTGAAAAGCCACCATCACCTGCACTCTCGTCATGGTGCGCACCAGTCCAGCACGGCCGTCACTACACAAACAGCCGTTTGCAGTGCGTTACACAGTGAGTTTGGTGTGTCAGTGTGAAGCAGAACTCTAATTACACTCCCTGATTGATGTATACCCATGCAAGATGTTTGAAAGCACTTTAGGCCTGCAATTTAGCATTCAATGTGATTTCTGCCCTTAAAACGCTGCTTTGCGTCAAATCCAGATTTTTCCCCGGGACTTTGGGCGTGTATCCCACTCCACCATGCCCCCCTCCAGGTGTTAGACCCCTTGAAACATCTTCTCCATCACTTTTGTGGCCAGCATAATTTTTTCGCATCCCCATTGAAGTCTATTGCGGTTCGCGAACTTTTCCCACGAACCGAACCTTCCGCGAAGGTTCGCGAACCGAAAATCGGAGGTTCGCGACATCTCTAATTAACACTAGGAGCGAAAGTGTCAATCTTTTTTCTGTGGATAAAGTGATGGATTAACCAATAACCATGAAACATTCTGAATATCAACTTTTTCAAAACTTTAAATAATAAGAGAAAATGCGGAAAAGTTTTGGGGAGGGACTTCCATCACTGGAGTCTGTAACTACTTCTCTAGTACAACTTCCTCTTAGTACTGGGCCTTTTTTCACTTTTTCGCTTTTTCAGATGGGCCTCACTTACAAACACTTGAGTTATAAAGGACTGTCTACATACAAAGTTGTCCTCATATCATAATAACTGTTGTAAGTTGTTTAACCAACATGAACACCTTGAAAACATTGAAACAGTGTTGTTCAAGTCTAAGGGCTTGATTCACAAAGCAGTGCTAAGTCTTAGCGCCGCTGTGAATAGCCACTTAGTGCCCCATAAGTAGGTTTGCGGGCACTAATGGCCTGCAAAGCTACATCGCGCACAGGACCCCACACAGTGCGCGCAGCGCGGCAGCCTAATATTACAGTGAGATGCAACGATAACCGCTTTGGTGTCACCCGATGCGACATTTTCGTCTCACCGGGTGCGCCGTTTAAAGGGCAGCGGGTGCTTAGCCCCGGTTAGTGAATCAAGTCCTATATGTTCAAATACAGAGTTGTTTGAAATAAAACATTTGTCCAATATGTATGATGTATGACTCCAATACAAACACCCTCCTTTAGCTGAACCTGTGGGTACTAGGAGACATTTCCCCAATTAGCTCTTAGGCCTAGTGCACACCAAAAACCACTAGCAGATCCGCAAAATGCTAGCAGATTTTGAAACGCTTTTTCTTCTTTTTCTGTAGCGTTTCAGCTAGCATTTTGCGGTTTTGTGAAGCGTTTTTGGTGTAGTAGATTTCATGTATTGTTACAGTAAAGCTGTTACTGAACAGCTACTGTAACAAAAAACGCCTGGCAAACCGCTCTGAAGTGCCGTTTTTCAGAGCGGTTTGCGTTTTTCCTATACTTAACATTGAGGCAGAAACGCATCCGCAATCCAAAATCTGCAGCAGCCCGGGAGTATGCGTTTCTGCAAAACGCCTCCCGCTCTGGTGTGCACCAGCCCTTACAGTTAACCCAGAAGTAAGGAATTGGTCAGCACACCAGCTTCTTCAATGAGCGAGATTTAATCCATCACATGTCAACACTCATGTTAACAATTGTTTCGGGGCCACAGAGGGTCCCCTTCATCAGAACAGTGCACTGTTCTGATGAAGGGGACCCTCTGTGGCCCCGAAACAATTGTTAACATGAGTGTTGACATGTGATGGATTAAATCTCGCTCATTGAAGAAGCTGGTGCGCTGACCAATTCCTTACTTCTGTGATATTACTCTGGATGGTGCTTAACATCCCAGGTCATGCACCCGAAATTACCACTTGGAAAATGTGCCTCTCCACACTCTCTCTACTTATCTTACAGTTAACCCAACACAATCTTGGTGTCATTTTTTTTAAAGGGCAGAGGGCGTTCTTTTCATACCGTATTTTTAATAATTTCAATTAAATAAGGAAGTATATACCTGCACAAAACAGAACATTTAGAAAGTACTTCAGTTATTTATTTTTTTTACATTTCAAAAACTATTTTAAAAGGACAGTTAACATTATTACATTACTAGTATTGTTTTTGAAGACTTTTAAAATCGATTGGTTACGTTATTTTTAATTGAATTTAAAAACAATAACATTAAATAATTTAACAGTAAATTTACAATACAGAAAAAAAAAATCAAAAATTGCTTGTGAAATGGAAATCCTCTGCAGGGTCTGTATCTGATGCTGGGAATACAGCATACAATTTTCTGTTAGATTTTTCTGTTAGATTTTCTGTTAGAATGCATAATTAGAGTCATAGCCGGCCTTTGATATGAGCGACCGGAGCGGTCGCTCAGGGCGCCAGCTTCCAAGGGGGCGCCTATAGCTGGTTGCCTATACTGAGGGCACCTACACCTGATTTCCTATACTGAGGGCACCTATAGCTGGCTCCAACACCTGGCCACCTATACTGGAGGCACCTACGCCTGGCTACCTATACTGGAGGCATCTACGCCTGGCTACCTATTGGGGGGATGGAGACCTTGAACTGACTTCCTATAATTGGGGCACCTATGCTTGGCAACCTATTCTAAATGGGGGGGAGGCGGCTAACTGTCCCACTGATTGTTTTTATTAATATTCCTAAAAGGTTCTAGCATTCATTTTTAAGTGTATTCAGGATAATGCACTCTTTCCATCTATTCATGGTTATTAATAGTATTTTTTCTATTATACAAACGTGACGTGTTACGGAGATCTGAGCATTTGTGTCACAACGTCAAAAAGGTTGGGAACCACTGTTCTAGGAGATATCTCAGGAGAAAAGGGGAATTGCATATGGGCCTGTGTGTGTGTATACGTGCGTGCGTGCGTGTGTGTATATGCACGTGGGAAGAGGATGAGGGGGGGGGGTGGGGGGCACAAAAATCAGGATTTGCTCAGGGTGCTGTGAAACCTAAGGCCGGCCCTGATTAGATTATTTTTTGTAGAGAATGGTCATTATCTCTGGTGCATTGTCTTCTGTTTATCTCCTGCTGAGTAGAACAATGCCTAATTGATAGGCAGATAGATGGTAAGGTAGATACATTTCCAACATGTTGAACTTATCTATCTGGCAGGTAAATCTAAAAGAAAATTGTATGGTGTATTCCCAGCAAGACACCTGCAAAGGGCCACAGTACTAGGCTGGAAATTGTCTGTGCTGACTTCCAGTGCTGACATGTGGGCAGCAAAAAGGGATATTAAGCTGTTTTCATGCATTTATAAGGAGCATGTCCAGCTTTTGTTATAATGAAAGTTGGAATGCATAAGGTGTGTCTTTGCCCTGACCGAACTGCCCCCTCAACCGCCCTCCAATTATTTAAAATGTGCATTGAATGCTGGTTCATACCCTCCAAGTATCTTTTGTAAAGGCACTGTTTAATTTGTGTGTTCTGGTTGATGCTGATTAGAATAACATGGGTATTATACAGTTACCATTATTGTTCTATCAGGCACTTCCAATTACCTATTTAAGTGAACCCGAGGTTAGAGTTATATGGAGGCTGCCATATTTATTTCCTTTTAAGCAATAAGTGTTGCATGGCTGTCCTGCTGATCCTATTTCTGTTGTTATTTAGACACTTCTGCAGCCATGTAGACCAGCAGGGCTGCCAGGCAACTGGCATTGTTTAAAAGGAAACAAATATGGCAGCCTCCACATCATTCTCACCTCGGGTTCACTTTAAACACCTGTCTTATCCTAACCATTAAATCCTACCTTACAGTGACCCTCCTAGACCCATGCCTAACCATAACTTCTTTCAAAACTCTAAATAAGGTTGAGACAGCACCGCATGCACTTGTAACTGTACAGTAATCATTGATGTCAGTCAGCACTACTGACCATCATCACAACCATGACAACACCTGAAAAAGCCAAGCACTGGACATCTGATAGATGAGCACCGATGCCCAAAACAAGCACTGTGATGCCCCATAACTGCAACCTTGCTTTACCGCCAGTGGCAGCATTTAGCTGAGACACAGTGCATAACTACTGTATGACTAACTATGAAAACTATGTATAACTATGATAACTATGACTAAGGGCGAACTCTGAGCCCGACACGCGTCAGTTGTTCCTGTGGCTTTTTCATGTCGTTATATGTGGTTTTTCCAATATTATATACCAGGTTTTATCCATCCCACTGTGTCCCCACGCTGGCCGCTTCTGCCTGCTGCTCATTGTACTGTTACAGTGCCGATCAGGCACCTGTCATGTCATCCCTGCACTCAGGTGATAAATCTGCTGTGTGCAAGGATATGACAAGTGCCTGATCGGCACTGCATGATGTGTCCCCCACGCTGGCCGCCTGTGTGAAGCCGCTATACGGCAAGTTTAAGCTGCTATACTGCTCGTCCACGCAGTCTGACTGGGAGGCGGGATCATGGCTCCGTGATTGGGTCAATGAGTAGCAGCGAGTGCAGCCATTAGTCCAAAAATGGAGCACGATCTCTCCTCCGAGACATCACGGCCAATTAGAAACAGGCTGTATAAACTAACAGGGAAGGAGGCGATAAGCGGCACAGAGTGACAGCATGCAGCCTGTAATAAATGGAGAGTGTCCCACAGACCTCACAGACATGGCAGCCCATTAGCGGTATGTGTCGGCTACTCGGCTGGGGATGTCTTATTTTCAGGGGATGCCTTATATTTACAGAATAAGCAAAATATTAGCTAGGTCTTATATTCAGAGGATGTCTTACTTTAGGGGAAAGACGCTAAGTAATGCAAGCATTGCTTGGGGGACATGCTCTACAATGTACACAGCACTCTTACCACTTTAGGCCCATATTAGCTACAAGACAATTCAACTCAGTGCTGCTCATAATGGAAAAATCTACGCTTACGGATCATTACGCGTAATTTTACGCTATTACGCATTACGCAATTACGGTTACGGCGAAGGAAATTATCTACGGTACATCACTGTAATTACGCGTAAACTTACGCAATTACGCGTAAGGATACCGTAATGAAGGCGCTTACACTACGATGTTACGCGTAGTGCCGTAATACCCATTAATGCGTATTTTTTTACGCATGCGGACGATATGTACGCAATAGCCGTCAATGTGACAGTTATTGCGTACATATCATTCGTATGCGTCAAAACGTACGCTTATACTGAAGGGCGGGAGAAGATACTATTGGTTGCTTAGGATGTTGACTGATTGGCTACTCTTAGAAAATGGGAGATTTTACGTTAGTAATTACGCGTAAAATTACGCGTAAGTGTTCGTAAAATTACGCATGCCTAGCAATTACGGTAGACAGTGTAATTACGATACCACTTACGGTCTTATGCGTAAATAATTACGCGTAAGACCGTAAGTTACGCGTAACGCTTACGCGTAAATTTACATTGAATTACGATGCGTAATTACGCTCATGCGTAATTTCGGCCCAGCACTGAATTCAACTTAAATTCAGCAGTAGAAGGTGCAGTATGCAGGAGCGTAATGGACAGCCAAAGATGCAGATTTCCATAGGTCATATCAACTCATATCCATGGGGAAGTTCCTTGTGTATAGAATTGGGTATCACATCTACAATTAGCTCAGGGTGACATGCAGTGTATTTTCTGCCACTTGAAATGCATGAAGCATGATGGATTGATCTTTACACTGTGTCAGAGTTTTATTCACATAATGACTTATGCCGTTCTCTTTATCTCTTTCTTCTCCAGCTCTTAAGCAGTTGTGGGGAGACAGAGACCACCAGGCTGTTATTGATGGAATGTTGCAAGAGAAAGTTGCCAGAAAGAAAGGTGGGAGTATGAGTGTGCTGGAGCTGCTGCGTGACCGCTCCCATCGCTGGCAGATCTACACTTTGATTGTCCTGATTCTCACCCTTCCACTCTGTGGCGCAAGTGCAGTTGAGTATTGTCAAAAAAATTGTGGCATAATGGATGAGATTTTCAGTAGATTCTGTGAATTACATTTAAGCAAGTACCCACCAGGCGATACCTGCGACGATGTTACCCGACGTCGGGCAACATCGTTTAACATAAGCATGTTAATAGATATTGCCCCTGCGGCAATTGTGCATCATTAAGCGAGGGAAACGGCAGTTTGGATCCGGTAGATCCCTGATGACTCCTGCGCAAAGTACCACGATCGTTTGAAGTCACATCGCACCCGTAGTGTAACATTGCGCATACCTGTCAGCCAGAAGATAGAGCGGTGCGCTCGTCGTCAGGGAGACTGGATCCATCTCACTGCATCACGAGGTGAGTACATAGCTTTATAATTATTCATGGTTAACTGGTCATTGATGGTGAAATTGTACTCACAGAATCCACTAATTGGGGAAGTATGTTCAGAGTAAGCAAACTCGGTGAATACTAAGTAGTGACAAGCAAATATGGCGATTTTCATTTTGCCTTGATATTCATAAAAATGTCACATTTTCAGCACACATGAGAATATTTGTGAAAATGTATGGGCATGATAAAACACATTTTTTGCCAAATGCATTGATATTTTCTGCCAAATGCATTGAAGTCAATACATTTTCAAGATATGTTTTGCAAAAATGTGTACCTTCTGAAAATCCATTATATTTTAGCTAAAATATGAGTCACTGTGAAACTAAAGCTAAGCTGTGGGAGCCAGAAGATAAAAAATCAGATACTTACCCAGGGCCGGATTTCTGGCAAGGCAAGCTAGGCACTGGCCTAGGCCGCCAGAATTGCAGCATTGTTTAGGGCGACTTAGGGGCAGAAAAGTGTTTGCAGCGCAGAGTAAACAACTTCAAAGCGCTTGGCCGCATTATTCATGCCGCCCGCCTGGGAAGGCAACTACAGCTTCCCCTGCACACTCCTCCACTTCCTCCTGCCCAGCCTCCTGCCCAGCGTGTCCTAGTACACACACTCTGCTGCAGGAAGCGAGACCCGGACTGTCTGTAACCACCCTGGATTGTTAGCGGCAGATAGGCTAGTAGTAGCCTAGCAGGTGGCAGGTTGGACAGCCGGGTGTGCAGACACAGAACTTTTTGTGAAGGCGGGGGATGAAAGAGCCCATCAGTACACTCAGACAGCGATCATGGCTCCAGAGCAAGGGGAGATTTCAGGTAATTACACAGTCAGAGGGAGCGGGGAGGTCACGTGACCGTGTCCCCCCAGCAGGAGGGGGGAGCTCAGAGAAGGGGGAGCGATGGGCAAAGCGGCGGGGAAGAGGGGACGTTTCCCCCCCTTCCCTCACCTTGGGGCTCCCCCTCCCTCGCTCTTCACACCCGCCCGCTGCCAGCCACCCACAAATTTTAGTTCTGGAGGGGAGAGCGAGGGAGGGGAAGCCCCAAAGTGAGGGAAGGGGGGGGAGACATCCCCCCTTCTCCACCCCTGTGCCCATCGCTCCCCCTTCATTGCGCTCTCTCACTCCACACATGCTAGGGTGGACGACGTCCACCCTCTGAAAAAAGCAGGTGGACGTGGTCCACCCGCGTTCATGCCCGACTCTACCCCTGGCCCGGAAGCCTATTAACTTATCTGTATGTTTTTCGGGTGTGGGAGGGAACTGGAGTGCCCAGAGCAAAACCGACGCAGACACGGGGAGAACAAATAAACTCCTTGCTGGGATTCGAACCGGGGACCCAGCACTGCACAGCGAGAGCCCTAACCATTATGCCACCGTGCTGCCTAACGTGGGTTATTGACTATTATTGTTCATTTTAGTGGACTGTAGAAACCAGCTAGATTTAATGTATTTATTTAATTTTAGTATGCTACCAGGTCTAATATAGGTTTAAAACATATGGTATGCATACCCCATGGCTACTTAGGCTGGGCTCAGGGAAAACATTAACTTTTTGAAGGCAGTTCATTAGAGCAATTTTTGAGATTATAAAAATGATAAATAAAATTAAAGCAAAGACATATATACATACATCTGTAAAAGTGAACCTCCAGACTAAAAATCTACTCAGCAGCACTGAAAAGGCTTGGTGCTTCTTTAACAGTTTCACAGCATCAGAACTTTGTTTTTCTTACATAAGCCTTATTTTTAGCTACACAAAAGCTTAAGCTCTGCCCCATCAAAGAAAACTGCCTGGGCTTTTTTTCCGTGATGAGGTGCAAAGCATGATGGGATTTCCTTTGTTGTTATTCACATTGCCTAACAACTGGGAGGGGTGATCAGCACACAGGACAGTTAGAACTGTGTCTCATGCTCCCTGTCACCTCCTTTCAACCAAAAAGATGGCTGCCCTCATGAAATCAAACATTTGCCTGTTCTTTTAAAACAAGGTGGGTAAGAGATTATATTACCTATCTATTTTAATTAACATAACTAATGTAACTTAATTACGGTATGTTTGTTTAGGCTGAAGTTCCTCTTTAAGGGGGGATTAGATATATACATACATCTGCATTTAAGGGGGGTAGATGCTTTTCTTGCGTTCAAAGACATAAGACATCCATGGCTATAATTACTAGGTCATTTCCGATAGTGTTGATCCAGGGATTTTATCTGATTGCCACCTGGAGTCAAGAAGCAATATTTTTCCCTTTTGGGGCTAATTGGACCATGCCTTATAAGGGTTTGTTGGCTTCCTCTGGATCAACAGGGATATGTGAGGGAGCAGGCTGGTGTTGTACTTCATTTTCTGGTTGAACTCGATGGACGTATGTCTTTTTTTTCAACCCAAATTACTATGTAACATATTCTTCTACATAATTAAAAGCATACGGGAATGTTTGGAAAGTATCCATTCACAATTATGGTGTGCTTCAATATATGTATATGTTTCAAGGGGCTTGATTCACAAAGCGGTGCTAACCTAGTTAGCACGCCTAAAGACTTTGGGCATGTTAAGTAGGGTGCTAACTAGGTTAGCACCGTTTTGAAAATCAACTCGCGCACTTAGTCCTGCGCGCAAAACGAAAACGGCGCACCCGATGCGGCAATAAGGTCTAGGTGCATCGGGTGTGCCGTTTCCGTGGTGCGTCGTTTTGTGCGCGGGACTTTGCACACGAGTTGAGTTTATAACGACCTAACTGAGTTTAGCCGTGATAGAGGGCTATTCACAAGCATGCTAACAGTTAGCACCACTTTGTGAATCAAGCCCAATGTGTACTTGATATACAACTTTTTCACCTTTGTAATTTAGTATTACTTTCTATTATAAACAGATATATTTCTACTCATATGATGTGTTTCATACGGCTGGCTTCCCTGAGGACAAGATTGCATATGTTTCCGTAGGAGTGGGGAGTTTCGAGTTTGTTTCTGCAATAATCTGTGTAAGTTTCTTGCTGAAAACACAACTGATTATAAAGGATTTTAACACACTGCTGGAAGGTGTGACTATACTTATAAAGTCAGTAACAGGTAGTAGGCTGTCCCGCAATTGACTTGCAGATGACATTACATGATTGGGAATGGCCTTTTTTATGGTTAAAAGTATTAGAGGCAGAGGATCAACAGAACAGCCAGGCAACTGGTAAGGCTTAAAAGGAAATAAATATGGCAGCCTCCATATTCCTCTCTCTTCAGGTGAGCTTTAAATATTTAGATATGCAAGTGAAAGTTTTTCTCTGGTCGGGATCTAGTCAGACTGTAGCGTAACCTCACTAATAAGGAATTACAGGCATACAACTATTTCCTGGAAGAGAACAGCTTTTGGTAGATAAAAAGGTCAATAGCTCATTCATTGTGGCTTTTAACCACTTGAGGACCACAGTCTTTTCGCCCCTTAAGGACCAGAGCCTTTTTTTCCATTCAGACCACTGCAGCTTTCACGGTTTATTGCTCGGTCATACAACCTACCACCTAAATGAATTGTCACTAATACAGCTTTCTTTTGGTGCTATTTGATTGCTGCTGCGAGTTTTACTTTTTATTATATTCATCAAAAAAGACATGAATTTTGTCAAAAAAATGACTTTTTTAACTTTCTGTGCTGACATTTTTCAAATAAAGTAAAATTTCCTATACATTTGAGCGCGAAAGTTTTTCTGCTACATGTCTTTGATTAAAAAAAACTCATTCAGTGTATATTTATTGGATTGGGTAAAAGTTATAGCGTTTACAAACTATGGTGTCAAAAGTGAATTTTCCCATTTTAAAGCATCTCTGCCTTTTCTAACCACCTGTCATGTTTCATGAGGTGCTAAAATTCCAGGATAGTATAAATACCCCCCAAATGACTCCATTTTGGAAAGAAGACACCCCAAAGTATTCAGTGAGAGGCATGGTGAGTTCATAGAAGATTTTATTTTTTGTCACAAGTTAGCGGAAAATGACACTTTGTGACAAAAAAAAAAGTTTCCATTTCTTCTAACTTGCGACAAAAAAAAAATTAAATCTGCCACGGACTCACTATGCTCCTCTCTGAATACCTTGAAGTGTCTACTTTCCAAGATGGGGTCATTTGTGGGGTGTGTTCACTGTCCTGGCATTTTTCGGGGCCTAATTGTAGGCACCCCTGTAAAGCCTAAAGATGCTCATTGGACTTTGGGCCCCTTAGCGCAGTTAGGCTGCAAAAAAGTGCCACACTTGTGGTATTGCCATACTCAGGAGAAGTAGTATAATGTGTTTTGGGGTGTATTTTTACACATACCCATGCTGGGTGGGAGAAATATCTCTGTAAATGACAATTTTTTATTTTTTTTTACACACAATTGTCTATTCACAGAGATATTTCTCCCACTCAGCATGGGTATGTGTAAAAATACACCCCAAAACACATTATACTACTCCTGAGTACGGCGATACCACATGTGTGGCACTTTTTTAAACCCTAACTGCGCTAAGGGGCCCAAAGTCCAATGAGTACCTTTAGGATTTCACAGGTCATTTTGCGACATTTGGTTTCAAGACTACTCCTCACGGTTTAGGGCCCCTAAAATGCCAGGGCAGTATAGGAACCCCACAAATGACCCCATTTTAGAAAGAAGACACCCCAAGGTATTCCGTTAGGAGTACCTATACAGTATAGGGTTCCTATACTGCCCTGGCATTTTAGGGGCCCTAAACCGTGAGGAGTAGTCTTGAAACCAAATGTCGCAAAATGACCTGTGAAATCCTAAAGGTACTCATTGGACTTTGGGCCCCTTAGCGCAGTTAGGGTGCAAAAAAGTGCCACACATGTGGTACCGCCGTACTCAGGAGAAGTAGTATAATGTGTTTTGTGGTGTATTTTTACACATACAGATGCTGGGTGGGAGAAATATCTCTGTAAATGACAATTGTTTGATTTTTTTTACACACAATTGTCCATTTACAGAGAGATTTCTCCCACGCAGCATGGGTATGTATAAAAATACACCCCAAAACACATTATACTACTTCTTCTGAGTACGGCGATACCACATGTGTGACATTTTTTGCAATCTAGGTGCGCTAAGGGGCCTAACGTCCTATTCACAGATCATTATGAGGCATTTGGATTCTAGACTACTCCTCACGGTTTAGGGCCCCTAAAATGCCAGGGCAGTATAGGAACCCCACAAGTGACCCCATTTTAGAAAGAAGACACCCCAAGGTATTCTGTTAGGTGTATGGTGAGTTCATAGAAGATTTTATTTTTTGTCACAAGTTAGTGAAAAATGACACTTTGTGAAAAAAACAATAAAAATCAATTTCCGCTAACTGTTGACAAAAAATAAAATCTTCTATGAACTCGTCATACACCTAACAGAATACCTTGGGGTGTCTTTTTTCTAAAATGGGGTCACTTGTGGGGTTCCTATACTGCCCTGGCATTTTACGGGCCCAAAACCGTGAGTAGTCTGGAAACCAAATTTCTCAAAATGACTGTTCAGGGGTATAAGCATCTGCAAATTTTGATTACAGGTGGTCTATGAGGGGGCAAATTTTGTGGAACCGGTCATAAGCAGGGTGGCCTCTTAGATGACAGGTTGTATTGGGCCTGATCTGATGTATAGGAGTGCTAGGGGGTGACAGGAGGTGATTGATGGGTGTCTCAGGGGGTGGTTAGAGGGGAAAATAGATGCAATCAATGCACTGGGGAGGTGATTGTAAGGGGGTCTGAGGGGGGTCCGAGGGTTTGGCCGAGTGATCAAGAGCCCACACGGGGCAAATTAGAACCTGATCTGATGGGTAGGTGTGCTAGGGGGTGACAGGCGGTGACAGGAAGTGATTGATGGGTGTCTCAAGATGTGATTAGAGGGGGGAAATAGATGCAAGCAATGCACTGGCGAGGTGATCAGGGATGGGGTCTGAGGGCGTTCTGAGGGTGTGGGCGGGTGATTGGGTGCCTAGGGGCAGATAGGGGTCTAATCTGATGGGTATCAGTGACAGGGGCTGATTGATGGGTGATCAGTGGGTGATTAGATGGCAGAACAGATGTAAACAATGCACTTTGGAGGTTATCTGAGGGTAGGTCTGGGGCAATCTGATGGTGTGGGTGGGTGATCAGATTGCCCGCAAGGGACAGGTTAGGGGCTGATTGATGGGTGGCAGTGACAGGGGGTGATTGATGGGTAGCAGTGACAGGGGGTGATTGATGGGTAATTAGTGTGTGTTTAGGATAGAGAACAGATGTAAACACTGCACTTGGGAGGTGATCTGATGTCGGATCTGCGGGCGATCTATTGGTGTGGGTGGGTGATGAGATTGCCCGCAAGGGGCAGGTTAGGGGCTGATTGATGGGTGGCAGTGACAGGGGGTGATTGATGGGTGGCAGTGACGGGGTGATTGATGGGTGGCAGTGACAGGGGGTGATTGATGGGTGATTGATAGGTGATTGACAGGTGATTGACAGGTGATCAGTGGGTTATTACAGGGAAGAACAGATGTAAATAATGCACTGGCAAATTGATAAGGGGGGGTCTGAGGGCAATCTGAGCGTGTGGGCGGGTGATTGGGTGCCCGCAAGGGGCAGATTAGGGTGTAATCTGATGGGTAACAGTGACAGGTGGTGATAGGGGGTGATTGATGGGTAATTAGTGGGTGTTTAGGGTAGAGAACAGATGTAAACACTGCACTTGGGAGGTGATCTGACATCGGATCTGTGGGTGATCTATTGGTGTGGGTGGGTGATCAGATTGCCCGCAAGGGGCAGGTTAGGGGCTAATTGATGGGTGGCAGTGACAGGGGGTGATTGATGGGTGGCAGTGACAGGGGGTGATTGACAGGTGGTTGACAGGTGATCAGTGGGTTATTATAGGGAAGAACGGATGTAAATAATGCACTGGCGAATTGTTAAGGGGGGGTCTGAGGGCAATCTGAGCATGTGGGCGGGTGATTTGGTGCCCGCAAGGGGCAGATTAGGGTCTAATCTGATGGGTAACAGTGACAGGTGGTGATAGGGGGTGATTGATGGATGATTGATAGGTAATTAGTGGGTGTTTAGAGTAGAGAACAGATGTAAACACTGCACTTGGGAGGTGATCTGATGTCGGATCTGCGGGCGATCTATTGGTGTGGGTGGGTGATCAGATTGCCCGCAAGGGGCAGGTTAGGGGCTGATTGATGGGTGGCAGTGACAGGGGGTGATTGATGGGTGATTGACAGGTGATTGACAGGTGATTGGCAGGTGATCAGGGGGGATAGATGCATACAGTACACAGGGGGGGGGGGGGGGTCTGGGGAGAATCTGAGGGGTGGGGGGTGATGAGGAGGGAGCAGGGGGCAGTTTAGGGTTAAAAAAAAATAGCGTTGACAGAAAGTGACAGGGAGTGATTGATGGGTGATTAGGGGGTGATTGGGTGCTAACAGTGGTCTGGGGGGTGGGCAGGGGGGGTCTGAGGGGTGCTGTGGGTGATCAGGGGGCAGGGGGGGGAAAATCAGTGTGCTTGGGTGCAGACTAGGGTGGCTGCCGCCTGCCCTGGTGGTCCCTCGGACACTGGGACCACCAGGGCAGGAGGCAGCCAGTATAATAGGCTTTGTATACATTACAAAGCCTATTATACATATTACATGCGGCGATTCGGGTGCTAGTAACCCGCCGGCGCTTCCGAACGGCTGGCGGGTTACAGTGCGAGGGGGCGGAGCCAGTCGCCGGCGGCTGATCGCATCACGAATGACGCAATTGCCGCATAAACACGCCTGCCGCCGCCTCCGCCGATGGGCGTATTGCGGTCGTTTGGGCCCAGTCTTTGCCGCAGCCCGTCGGCTGGGGGCGGTCGGCAAGTGGTTAAACTCTGTCAAGCTGTGTGAAAAACTTTATCATTCAGCCTAAACAATAAAGCATTAAACATTTGTTTTCAGCTTTTGAACAGAAAATAAAACTGTGACTCTAAAAAAGTTTGGACAGGTTTAACTGTTAGGGTTAGGGGGATGTTTTGGGTAATGTTAGGGTTAGTCATAGATCCCAAGGTAGGATCCCAAGGGTGTAGTTTAGGGCTAGTCTGGGAAAAGTTAGTTTGAAGACCTACTTTTAGGGTTAGGCATGAGAGATAAGGGTGGTTTATATTCAACATAGGAAAAAGGTTGAGGTCTAAGTTAGGTAAGGTTAGATACTCTGGGATGGATTGAGGTAGCGAATGTCTGGATATTAGGATTGCTTGTTTTACTCCAGCATCCTCCGTCCATTCAAACATACTGCCACCAAAGCCCATTTATAACAGCAAGGTAAACTGCATATTTTGTAAATGGTGTAAGATATTCTCTCCTTTTTTTATCAGAGTTTGCTCATTGATCGGTGTGGAAGGAAAATGTTAATGCTTGGAGGCTACTTTCTTATGGTTTTAACGCTGGGACTCCTAACTATGACCCTAGCTTTGCAGGTGAGAACAATTTTGCCAACGTAATGTTCACTAAGTGCTTATTGGATGTTTCTTATTTTAATAGTAAGACTTTTTAGTATGTCAGATAATACAGTATATTGTTCTGTTATTAGACTTTTTGCACGTATGATGAAGTGACTGCTACACTACTATCCTCTTCCTTAGTCCTCATTCACACTCGGGAGCTTTCAGCCTGCAAAGCACTGCTGCACAAATAACCCTATATGATTACTCACACTGCGGCAAATTTGGCATGGTAGCAATTTTCAAATGTGGATCTCACCTGCACCTCGCCATCCCCAGATGGATCAGTTGTGAAAGGAATTACTGACGTTATTTTCGCTGGATAAATTAAAAGTGAAGCAGGCTTTGGAAAGGGAACCAAATCTTTCTTTAAAGTATGGAAAAGTGTATCCTGGCCACTTTCTTGGCATCTGAAATCAATCTGTTGTTGGGAAATGTTCTCCTGACTTCTTGGTACTGCCTGGAAGACATAGGGGGCTCTATGGGGGCACGGAAACACATTTTTGAGGTCTTGATGGAGCTACCTTGGATGTTGTCTAGCTTTGGCCCAGTTATTTGGGGGTTAACTGCTCCTTTGGACTCTTGGGGAGGCTTCTCCGGTTACTGTGTTTCTCTTTAAATCAGCACTGAGAGGGAGGGTGGGAAGGTTGTTCTGTTATCTTCGGGTTTGTTTTTGTTTCTGGGGAGGAGGGCGATTTTGATGCAGGAATTTTGAATACTGCACTGGACTCTTTGTCTGTTGAGACTTTCAATGCTACCTGGACTACCTGTTTTCTTGAAAATGATGCATGATGTTTGTATAACTGTCCATTTTGTCACATACATGGGGCTTGATTCACTAACTAGCGCTAAGCCGGTTAGTGAGCCCTAATGGATAGTGGGCGAAAACCACAGTGTTAGCTGGTTTGCACCCATAGGACGCCACATAGTGCGCGCAGCGTGGCAACCTATGGTTAGTGCGCGATGCGACGATAACGTTGCACCGTGCCCGAAAACGGCGCATCGGGTGGCACCAAAGTGGCGGCCACCCAATGTGCCATTTTAAAGGGCAGCGGGTGCGACGTTATCGTCGCATCGCGCACTAACCATAGGCTGCCGCACTGCGCGGACTGTGTGGGGTCCTATGCGTGATGTAGCTTTGCGGGCTATTAGTGCTCGCAAAGCTACTTATGGGGCACAAAGTGGCTATTCACAGCAGTGCTAAGACTTAGCGCCGCTTTGTGAATCAAGCCCCTGATGTCTTATACCGGTGCTCCACTGCGATTGGGGCTACATGTTCTCTATCCCTTTCTTTTCTTTTATACTATGGAAAAACTTGTAAAAACCTTCAATAAAATATTTTTGAAAAAAAAAGAAGCAGGTTCCCTGAGCAACTTGTCTTAGTGGCTGCAGCCAATGTTACATGCCAAAGAAAAGAAGAAGAAGACTTCATCGTAATCAAGAAGCGGGTATGCTTCTGCCAATGTTACATGACAAGGAGAAGAAGAAAACTATGTCGTGATCAAGAAGTGGGTTTTCCAGTGCCAATGTTACATGCCAAAGAGAAGAAGAAGAAAAAGAAGAAGAGTTTGTCATGATCAAGATGTGGGTGTGCTCCTACCAATGTTACATGGCAAAGAGAAGAAGAAGAAGCGTTCATCGTGATCAAGATGATGCCCTAAGCAACTTGTCTTGGAGGCTCCTGCCAGAGTTACATGCCAAAGAGAACAATAAGAAATCATCGTGATCAAGAAGTGGGTGCACTCCTGCCAATGTTACATGCCAAAAGGGAGAAGAAGAGTTTGTTGTGATCAAAAAGCGGGTGTGTTCCTACCAAAGTTGCATGGCAAAGAGAAGAAGAAGAAGAGTTCATTGTCATTAAGAAGCAGGTGCCCTGAGCAACTTGTCTTGGGGGCTCCAGCCAACATCACATACTAAAGAGTAGAAGAAGACTTTGTAGCGATCAAGAAGTGGGTGCACTCCTGCCAACGTTGCATGCCAAAGAGAAGAATAAGAAGAAGACTTCATTGTGATCAAATTGCGGTTGTGTTCCTGCCATAGTTACATGCCAGAGAGAAAATGAAGAGTTCATCTTGATCATGAAGCAGGTGCCCTGAGTAACTTGGGAGGCTCCTGACAACTTGAAATACAGTATATAAATTTATATATATGTACACACATTTTTAAAATAATCCATACATATGATGTAAATATGTAAACATAAATTATGGTTATGGACATGTATAGAAAAATAAATATAATATAGCTGTCCGCTGTGTATATATCACTCACAATATTATAAATGCGAAAGTTTGGATGTTTGTTACTCAATCACGCAACAATGGCTGAATGGATTTAAATGAAATTTGGCACACACATAGTACATTACCTGGAATAACATATAGGATACTTTTTATCCCCATAACCAAAAAGTGGGCGGAGACAAATACAAATTTCACTGGGAAAATGTAAACTGCAGCCATTCTTACACTGTTTATAGTAGGGTTCTCAAACTTTACACAGTTAGTCACTGGGTGCCTGTAATTAATATTCAGAAAAGTGGGTGGAGCCTACAAAAGCCAATCAAAATTCACCTATTGATATTCAAGGGGAACATTTAATTGCTGCCATTCTTGCAATGTTAATGACACAAGCCTCAAACCTGGTGCAGTTGGTAATTGGGTGACTGGGGTTCAAATTCAGAAAAGGGGGTGGAGCCAAAGCCAATCAGATTTGTTTCATTTCAATGCAAATTATTGATGCCAAAGACCGCAAAGCTCACAAGCAAGGTCATTGAGTAATTGTGTGTCAGGGTTAGAGAAAGTGGGCAGAGCCGACACCAGCCAAATACATACCTGGGCCATCAGCTAGTATAAATAAATAAATATCCACGTCCGCACTCCCCCTGCAGCCGTCCTCCTGCTCTCAAACGTCTGCCCACGTGCCACACATGTGCAGTAGCGCAAAAACATGGACACAGGGACAGGAGAGGATGCAAAGACATGGGGGTTTATTATATAGGATATATATAGATCTAGATAGGTTGATATCTATATACATCTATCTATCTATCTACTGTATTAAATGATGTAGGTATGCATGTAAGTACAGTATGTAAATGATGTATGTATGCACGTATGTACGTATACATGCACATCGATCGTAGCCGTACTTATGGCCATAATTACAACCTGTAATCGTAGCTTAATTTGAATTTCTATCCGTGATTACAATTTTAATTGTAACTATGGTGTAGCTACCTGTAATTGTAATTGGCAATTACGATCACCACTAATTGCTGCTTTTGCTTTTTCTCCTTGTGTCTTTTAGAAAACTTATTTCTGGATGCCATACTGTAGTGTTGCACTGACCTTCACATACGTGTTCTTGTATGGCTCTGGGCCAGGTGAGTGTTTTACTCATACTGTATTCTAAGCTAATTTAATAACCCTGCCTCCTTATTATTAACTATTGTGCATTTATATAGACGCACGCTGAAGCATCCATTCCACGTGGTTCTGCCAGACAACTGCTCCGACAGAACCTGCTGGTTTTCCCTGACTTACTGGGAAATAGGAGATATATAAATATGAGATCTACTTTTGAATCCTTGGGATACCAGCCTACAATGTACTTGTGCCTTTAAGCTGGGAATGATACTCTACCCCTGAAGTAGTGAATTATACAACTGTCTTATTCACAAAACGCATCGAGGCATCAAGTATATCTCGGCCATTGTGTATTTATTGCTATTAAAATACATACGGACACTCTGATCCCAGTGTGACCCCACTTCAGTGTATATACTGTGTGGTCACTACTTGGGAGTGAAATCCATTTAAAAGCCCCCCATACAGGGAAGCAATCAAAAAATTGTATGGTTAATTATTATTATTGCATATAACACTTATTACTATGAAGGTTATATCAGCTTTTGTCTGTTCTAGCTATATGTGTTTTCTCTTAAATATCTTTTATGTGTTTATAAAAAATGTATAAGTTTTAGCCACTTCACAGCTTCAGTACAGTATATCTACTCCAGACTCCAGTCCAGACTGCAGACTTCAATTAACAGCCCAGGGGAGTAAATATACGTACTCCCGCTGCTACCACTGCTGTAAGCGCTCCCGCTTATTTGTGCACTCGTTCATGTTGCCATCTGCCCGCCAGGAGATCAATGAATGGGAAAGCAATTCCTAATCATTGATCTAAGTCCCCGTAGCAATGATCGGCGCCTTTTATGAGAAGCTGCACGATCATTCGAATAAATAAAAGTTTCCCATCCTCAGTACACTTCCTGTAAGCATACATATTTCGCTTACAGGACGCATAAAAAAGACTGAGGCCATCTTTTGGCCAAATAGTAAAACTACATCTAAAAGCATTTTTTTAATGCAAAGACCTGATTTTACATTTTAAATTAACCCCTTGCCTTACCTCCCACACTCCCCAATAGTTACCAACATTTATTTTTTTTTGTAAAAAAATAAAAATAAAATAAATTACAATTATAAAAAATACATAAATAGTTTTCTTAGGGACTGAACTTTTTAATATGTATATCAAGATGGTATAATACTGTTCGTTTATAAATTATGGGCTTTTTATTAGTGATGGATGCAAAACTGAAAAAAACGCATCTTTATTTCCTAATAAAATATTGGCGCCAGACATTGTGTTAGGGACATCATTTAAATGGTGTAATAACCGGTAAAAATGGGCAAATAAATTACGTGGGTTTTAATTACGGTAGCATGCATTATTTAAAAATTATAATGGCCCAAAACTGAACAATAAGGATTTTTTTTCCATTTTTTTCTTATTTTTCCATTAAAAAACATTTAGAATAAAATAATTCTTGGCATAACGTACCACCCAATGTAAGCCTAATTAGTGATAAAAAAACAACCCATTTAACACATTTCATTCTGATAAGTAGAGATAAAGTTATTGGCAAATGAATGGAAGAAGAGCTGAAAGGTGAAAATTGCTTGGATGCTGAAGGGGTAAAACCCCTCAGTTGTGAAGTGATTAGATCATCTGACTCAAAACTCATCTTAGTATCTCTGAAAACATTGAAAAGCTGGTTGTCCCCAAAAGCCCTATATGCCCATATGAAAATTAGCATTTTATGAGGGCTAAAAGGGACATACCTATATATAACTTCATAGTTACATACTGTAGTTATTTGGGTTGAAAAGTTCAACTAGAAAACAAAGTACAACACCAGCCTTCTCCTTCACATATTTAATATTATTATTAACCAGGACCTATTGGTCCATCTGTACTTGGGGTATTTGAATCAGATCCTGACATATTCTGCATACTTTAGAGAGTACAGTATACTAAGGCTGGGTTCACATTGGCAATAAAAACATTTCGTTTAGCAGAACGAAATGGAAAGGATCCAAATGGATGCAAATAGATCATATACAAAGCAATAGAATCCACTCACATCAATCCACTCACATCCATGGCTACAATTACTAGGTAATGCCTAATGATGTTGATCCAGGGATTTTATCTGATTGCCATCTGGAGTCGGGAAGGAATTTTTTTCCCTATTGGGGATAATTGGGCCATGCCTTATAAGGGTTTTTCACCTTCCTCTGGATCACCAGGGATATGTGAGGGAGCAGGGTGGTGTTGTACTTTGTTCTCTGGTTGAACTCGATGGACGTATGTCTTTTTTCAACTAAAATAACTATGTAACTATGTTTGTTCTCACTAGGCTGCTACATACCTGCCGCCATGCACTCGGGTCCTCCAGCACTGCTGTGGCTGTCCATTCAGTCCTTGCATGCTAGAAACGCCAGTATACCTATCCCAGAGCCCCATCAGAAGCATCAGGCTACAATTGTTTTGCAATAGATCGATGAGATTCATCCATCCCCAGGACTAATTTACATCCTTTTTCAAAAACCATGGCCAATATTCTTTTTTTGCTGTCCCTCTCTTTGCTTAAAGAGACTCTGTAACAAAATTTTCAGCCTTAGTTCTTCTATCCTATAAGTTTCAATGCCTGTTCTAATGTGGTCTGGCTTACTGCAGCCTTTCCTAATTGCACTGTCTCTGTAATAAATCTTATCTCCTTTCCTCTGTCGTGTCTGTCGGGCTAAGGCTTGAATGTGTGGAATGTGCAGAGCTGCTTGTGATTGGATAGAAGCGATACACACCCTCTGCAGGCCCCCTGCACATTCTGTATGACTCACACACTCTGTTTATGTGAGTCTATCACAAGCTGATTAGTTTGTTTGTAAACACTGCCTAAAACTGTTAATTACAAGCCAGGATTGCAGCAGAGAGTGGCAGAAAAGAGGGGCACAGGAGAAAATAAGGAATAGAATGGTATGCTTTTTAGTGTAAGAATATTAGAGTACAGTCTCTTTAAGATATTGGTTGGCATGTAGCACATTATTAAAATTCCTGATTTTCTTACATTGACTCCTTTCATTTTTAGCTGGGGCCACTCTGTCAACCCTTGTAGAAATGTTTGCACAAGCTCCTCGAGTTCCAGCCTTTGTGATCTCTGGAGCATTCAGCTGGATTGGACTATACATCCTAGGGATGATTTTCCCATATGTTGTGGTAAGTGTGTCCAGTAACTGCCATGAATTCTTTAGCAATTCCACATACTATCATGAATTAAAGAAGAAACATTTGGACAGAATTTCCTCTTTAATTCATTGTGAGGTTAGATGAGTTTGTTTCAGGTTAAATATAAGTCGAGGAATAGCACCAGGGATGGGTTTATTAATTACAGCATTAGGTGTGATTCTTTTTAATACCAAGAGGTCTCTCCAAAAAATTACAGTGATGAGCTCTCAGTGCCAAAACATAAGATATGGTTCTCACTCATAGATGAGAAGGACCCTCAGACTGAGAGACAAAGGACACCATTAGCTTGATTCACTAACCGGCGCTAAGCCGGTTAGTGAGCCTTAATAGCTAGTGGGTACAAACCACAGAGTTAGGTGGTTTGCGGCCAAACATCGCACACAGCAGCATGCACAGCACGCGCAGCACGGTGCGGCGGTAATAGTGCGCGGTGCGACGATAACGTCGCACCCGCTGCCCTATAAACGTTGCACCCGGTGCGCCGAAAATGACGCATCGGGTGCCCACGAAGCGGCACTTTGATGCACCACTTTGGGGGCACCCGATGCACCCTTTTTGGCGCACCAGTTGCGACGTTGACAGGGCAGTAGGTGCGACGTTATCATCGCATTGCGCACTATTTCCGGCGCTGTGCATGCTGCTGTCCGTGATGTAGCTTTCCGCGGCTGTTTGTGCGTGCAAAGCTACTTTTGGGGCACCAAGTGGCTTTTCACTCCTAACACTTAGCGCCAGTTAGTGAATCAAGCCCCATGTGTATGATGGAGTACTTTCATAATTTGAGATGATTTGTAAGCCTCTAGCAGGGACTCCCCCCCCCCCCCCCCCCCATCCCCCCTTAGTGTTTCCAGCTTGATTATGCAATCTCACTGTCTGACACCCCTCTTGTGGACTGGAATAGTCTCTGTCTTGACCAATGACACGGAACTACTGTTATCAAAGACACTTGCATGATCTTGTTTTGTTGTGAGCTCCTTGTTTGTCCTACCTTATATGTTAACCCTTTTATCTATCGTGCAGCGCTGCGTAATATGTTGGTGCTTTATAAATACAATAAATAATAATAATGATCCGCTTGCTTCAGACCATGCCAACAGCTTATAGCGGCTACAATTGTACATTACAATTATATTTATACTCGTGGTTTTCCTCTGCCTCTCCTTACATTCCAGTATATTATATTCCGTTTGCGCTCACCCTTATTTTCTCTCCTTCCTCTGTATTTCTACTTCTCATATTTTTTTTGCCAATGTCTTTCATCCTCTTTTCTTCTAGTTGATTTTTCTTCTCTTTGGTTCTTAAAGGACTCCTGAGGCAAAGCAATACATTTCTCTTTACTTACCCGGGGCTTCTTCCAGTCCTTAGAAGTGCTTTGGGTCTCTAGCCGCAGCACTTGTCCTCCCTGTTGTCCTGCTGGCCACCTGTAAGTATCGCCCACCCATCGGTGGGTCGGCACTCCTGCGGCCGCTCAAGTGCCCGCACACGTCCGCATCACTGAGTGCATACTGCACCTACACATTATTCGTTCGTTGAAGTGGGCACGTTCGCATGCTGGAGCTAACGTGTGTGCAGGAGCGCCCACCTAGCGATGTGTCAGCGATATTTACATGCAGCCAGCAGGACACCAGGGAGGGCCAGAGCTGAGGCGAGAGACCCAAAGGACTAAGTAAAGAGAGATTTATTGCTTCACCTCGGGAGCATGGGCGTAGGAATTACCCCTGCGACCCCTGCCATTGCAGGAGGGCCCAGAGGCTTTGGGAGCCCTTCCTCCACACTCTCCCCAAGCGCAAGTACAGCCAATTAGATAAGTAACCTCCCCTTTCACTCACAAAAAAACGTCCCTGCCACCTCCTTCTGCCATGCAGAGCAGCAAGTAGCGGGAACGTCTAATTTCTTTTCCTGGTTCTAGACGCTGCGTCACAGCAGAACACTCCCTGTTGCCATTCTCTGGCTCCCAATTACGTGACCCTCCTGGGGACCAAGGGGGCCCTATGCTATCATTTTTACAGGGGGGCCCTATTAAGTCTAGTTACGCCCCTGCTCGGGAGTCCTTTAAAACTCTTTTTACAAAATAAAATCTCTTTTAATTCTTGATATTTATTTTTTCTAAACTCCTTGGTTTCTTGGTTTTCTTTTACAGGAAAGTCTCCAACATTTCTGCTTCCTGCTCTTCTTAATAGTGACATTGCTTTCGGCAACCTTCATATATTTCTTTGTTCCGGAAACGAAGGGAAAAACCATATCTGAAATCACACAGGAGTTCAACCAGCTCAATTTCAGAGGGCAGCTCAAGCTGAGGAAGAGTGCCAGCCCTGAGAGTGTCTTCAGCACCAGACTGTGAGCAGCAAGGTGAGCAGGAGCCGTGGCCAGATGGGCCATAATCATACAAGAGAAGATCAAGAGTATGTGGACAGCAAACAAAGCAGAGCTTGTCACAGAATGAATCCTGGTGCAGTACAGACAAAGATGTGTGGAAAAATAGACATTGAGCAAGGTTAAAGGTCTAAATATAGGGTGCAAATTATCTCTGAAACATTGCTTCAGGATATCTTTACTTATATTCGATGAAAAAGTGTGCATTGTTTACGCATCTTAAAGGGTACTTGAAGTGACATGTGACGTGTGAAATCAATGGATTGACTATCATGAAACATTTATAGCAGCTGTTCCTCAACCCGTCTGCAGTACTGTACTGCTTTATTTTTATTTCCAGGTGCCCACTGACATCAGGAATTTGTTGGGGACTCTGCAAGGATTTAGGAGGGGGGGACTCTTCTTAATTATTTTTGGGTTGGGGGATGGGGATCTCTGTCTAATTATTGTTGAGGATTTGAAGGGATTCTGCTAAATTATATTTGTAGATGTGGGGGAGGGATTTTGTCTATCTACATTTGGGGTTTCAAGGGGCACACTGCCTAAATACCGCACATTACTTATTTGAAGACAGGGGCGTTCCTAGGGTCCTTGGAGATCGGTGGCACCTGGGGGACACTAGGTAAAAATGGGCGTGGTCATGCAGTGAGTGGGCGTGGCCATGGGTGGGGCCAATCGTACATTAGATTAGGACAGTGGTGGCGAACTTTTTGGAGGCCCAAACTGCAACCCACTAGTCACTTATCTATCGCAAAGTGGCAACAGCAATTTAAACTAAATACTGTACAAACGTTTTAACACATACATGAACATTATGGAAAATCCAAGTTGAAAACCTGAAAAGATAAACAATTTCATCCATCCTACTCCTGAAAAAATATATTCATTTTTTTTAGAACCTCCCAGTTTTATTTTCTGTTTTAAAAAGCTAAAAAAGTAGGTTTAATGCTATTGTCTCATATGATGATGATTCAGCTTTTCCCATAGTCTCGCAGTTAGCAATCATGTGACCCCCAACAAGACAAATTCAGCAATCATGAGGCCCCTATCAAGACAAATTCAGAAATCATGAGGCTCCCAACAAGACAAATTCAGCAATCATGAGGCCCCCAACATGACAAAGTCAGCAAGCGTGAGGCCCCCAACAAGACAAATTCAGCAATCATGAGGCCCCCAACAAATCATGAGGCACCCAACAAGACAAATTCAGCAATCTTGAGGCCCTCAACAAGACAAATTCAGCAATCATGAGGCCCCCAACAAGACAAATTAAGCAGTCACGAGGCACATAAATAGACAGCATTTCACATAAATAGGCAGAATGCCCCCTTAATATGGTAGACACCTCTCACCTGGCTTCTGAATTCTCCTCTACTGGCTGCTGTATCTGGCAATACTGTTTTTGGCTGGATTGGGGATGTTGTGTGAGCTGAAAGGCCTGGCAGTGATGCTGTGGCCTGGGTGGCAGTGATGCTGTGGCCGATGTTGTGGCTGGGTTGGCTGGCAGTGATGCTGGGCTGTGCTTGGCTGGTTGAAGTAAATGCTGGCCTGACTGGTGGTGATGCTGTGGTCTTTTTGATAGTGATTCTGGGCTGGTTGGCTGGTGGTGATGCTGGGCTGGCTGGCCTGGATAGTTTAGGTAGCGACAGGTGCCCCCTAGTTAAGGTAGCACCAGGAGTACCCCAGTTTAGGTAGTGACAGGAGCCCCCCAGTGTAGGCAGTGACAGGAGCCCCCAGTTTAGGTAGTGACAGGCACCCCCCAGTTAGGTAGTGACAGGCACCAGCCAGTTAGGTAGTGAGTGACAGGGACCCCCAGTTGGGTAGTGAGTGACAGCAGGGACCCCCAGTTGGGTAGTGAGTGACAGCAGGGACCCCCAGTTGGGTAGTGAGTGACAGCAGGGACCCCCAGTTAAGTAGTGAGTGACAGCAGGGACCACGATTTAGATAGTGACAGCAGGGATCCCAGTTTAGATAGTGTGTGACAGTAGGGACCCCCGTTTAGATAGTGAGTGACAGCAGGGACCCCCGTTAGGTAGTGAGTGACATCAGGGACCCCGTTAGGTAGTGAGTGACAGCAGGGACCCCCGTTAGGTAGTGAGTGACAGCAGGGACCCCCGTTAGGTAGTGAGTGACAGCAGGGACCCCCGTTAAGTAGTGAGTGACAGCAGGGACCCCCGTTAGGTAGTGAGTGACAGGCACGGTCCTCTCCCCACCTACCTTGCCGCGTCAGACCTCAGGATCAGCGGGCGACCCGACCAGATAGAGCGGGCGACGGGCACAAATATGCAGAAGTGATTTCACTTCCGCATATCAGCGGTGTCCGCTAGGTCCTAGCGCCCGCTCTATCTGGTCGCCCGGCGCTGATCGAGGTCTGAATGGCAGCTGGGACAGCGGAGCGGAGCAGGGCAGAGCGGGGCAGCGGTGGCCGGGAGATCCGTGGCACCCCAGGACAGATTGGAGGCACGGGCCCCCCCAAAATAGGGCCAGCGACGCCCCTGTTTGAAGAACTTTGCCTAAGTGTATTTTGGGAGGAAGGCAATGCTGTCTAATTTTGTTGACAGGAGCTGACACTCTGCCTTAAAGGGGAACTGAAGAGAGAGGTATATGGAGGCTGTTATGTTTACTTCCTTCTAACCTCCCTGGCGGTAAGCCCGTGCTGAGCACGGGCTATGCCGCCGGGAGGCACCGCTCAAGCCCCGCTGGGCCGATTTGCATAATTTTTTTTTTGCTGCACGCAGCTAGCACTTTGCTAGCTGCGTGCAGTGCCCGATCGCCGCCGCTGCCCGCCGATCCGCCGCTATACGCGTCGCCGCAGCCGCCCCCCCCCCAGACCCCGTGCGCTGCCTGGCCAATCAGTGCCAGGCAGCGCCGTGGGGTGGATCGGAGTCCCCTTTGACGTCACGACGTCGGTGACGTCATCCCGCCCCGTCGCCATGGCGACGGGGGAAGCCCTCCAAGAGATCCCGTTCTTTTTTTTTTTTTTTAAACGTATTTGCTGCCCCCTGGCGGATTTTGACAAACCGCCAGGAGGGTTAATCAATACCAGTTGCCTGGCAGCCCTGCTGGTCTATTTCTCTGCAGTAGTATCTGATTAAAACCAGAAACAAGCATGCAGCTAGTCTTGTCAGATCAGACTTAGAAGTCTGAACCACTGAAACACCTGATCTGCTGCATGCTTGTTCAGGGGCTATGGCTAATAGTATTAGAGGCAGAGGATCAGCAGGGCTGCCAGGCAACTGGTATTGTCTAAAAGGAAATAAACATGACAGCCTCCATATACCTCTCTCTTCAGTTCCCCTTTAATATATTTTCTTAGGGACACACTGCTAATGCTTTGCATACACACAGCAGATTATTTTTTTTTTGAGGAATGTATAAATCTTTTTAATATTTTCAGCTCTGAGTCCGTTAAATCACAGTTTCTTTGCACTCTGAATGCATTAGGACTTATTAGAGCAATTCACTGATAAGTGGCTACACACATCAGATTACAGGGAACTAATACCAAGTTCAAAAGTTTAAGATCTGTCCTTATGGGAGCTGAATATCATTAAAATGTGACTGGCCCAGGTACATGAGGGTACTATTTTACATGTAGAGTTTAACCTCTAAAGACAAAACATGACTACAACATTCCAGAAAAAAACAGTATTAGAGCTATATATGGGCAGCACGGTGGCGTAGTGGTTAGCTCTCTCGCCTTGCAATGCTGGGTCCCTGGTTCGAATCCCAGCCAGGGCACTATCTGCAAAGAGTTTATATGTTCTCTCCGTATCTGCGTGGGTTTCCTCTGGGCACTCTGGTTTCCTCCCACATTCCAAAAACATAGGGATAAGTTAATTGGCTCCCCCTAAAAAAAATTGGCCCTAGACTACGACACATACACTACATAATATAGACATATGGCAATGGTAGGGATTAGATTGTGAGCTCCTTTGAGGGACAGTTAGTGACAATATATATAAATATACATTGTACAGCACTGCGTAATATGTCGGCGCTATATAAATACTGAATAATAATAATATACTGTATAATTGTTTATCTAATTAGTATATTTTCACTTCAGGTTTGCTTTAAAATGTTACATTCATGGCTGTGCTTAAAAAAATTGCTAACCCTTTAACATTTTCTGTATTTTTTATTTTATACATCATCTGATTTTCAATAAAATCCTAAAGGTAGATCACCAATGAAACAAAAATTATTAATTTTGGTCATATTGATGTATATGCCATTGGACTAAAGGGCTTGTTTCAGAAAAATGTATACAGGGCTGGAACATAAGTGATTCTGCAAACCTGGTCTACATTTATTAAAAAATTATCTGGTTGGTGAAAAAAATTCTGCAATTCTTGCCTTGCCTATGTACAGTAAACCATTGATTGCTAATATAACTTACCTAATTGATTGGTATTTACATGAATATTTCTAGCTAGCATGTCCTATTATCTAAAGAAATGGCTCTTTATTCAGACATGTAATTAAAATCACATGCCAAAAAAAATGGGCTTAGACGCAGCTACAGCCCACTGTTTAGAATGCTTCTTTGTCAAGCTGCAAGCTCATAAGAGCTTGACAAAGAAGTATTCGAAACAGCGGGCTGTAGCTGCGTCTAAGCCCATTTTTTTGGCATGTGATTTTAATAACGTGTCTGAATAAAGAGCTATTTCTTCAAGAGTGGTGCTGCTGATCTTGGTTTCTTGAATCGGCGACCCTTGGGCATCAGGGTCATATCAGCTTTAGCACACTCCTATCTCCATTAAAGTGCTTGGTCTAACACTGTGTGGATAGTTAATGAGTTATGTAATTTCTATTCTTAAAGAGCAACTATTAGCCATAATATGCCCTTCCAAAAAAACATATATGTAAGAAGACAAATACTTGCTCTACTTACATAACAGATGTATTGCACTGGCCATCTTGTGTCCTCCGACTAAAGATATCTGTCCCCGCACCCCCTCCTCCCTGCACTGATTCGGAGTACAGGAAGGAATTAATGCAGCAGGCACAGACTCACCTACTAATGGAACCAAGCACTACCGTTCCCATCTATTCTCTGCACTACCACCTGCTATAGAAGGGAACTGCAGCGCCTGGAACCATTATTAGGTGAGTCTATGTGCGCTGCCTTTATCCTTCCCCAGTGTGCAGTGCGGGGAGGAGGGGGAAGGCGGCAGGAGTGCAGAGAGGGGGCGGACTTGACACTGAACAGGAGGGAGGCCAAGGACAGTGTAAGGAGACAGCCTCTGGCCCCCCTTCCTGCGCCCTAGCAACCGATGTGACCCCCACAGTGAAGGGGAGACCAGGCGGCCAATCAGAGAGGAGAGAGGTGAGTGACAGAGGCTTCAGCCAATCAGGCTGATGCAGCATGCCATGTCACTTCTCTTTTGCGGCTGTGTACGAAGTTAGAGCTTGGGGGCATGGGGAGAGCAAACCTATTGGAAAAATAGTAAGATTGAGTTTAAACTTTTGAATTGCCTGGCTAGCATCCTTTTTACACATGTAACAGCCTGCAATAGAGAATTGATATTGTATTTTATGCCTAACAGTTACTCTTTAAAGGAAACATCCAAGGTGGTTAAAAAAAAAAAAAGATCCACTTACCTTGGGCTTCCTCCAGCCTGTGGCAGCCGTCCTGTGCCCTCGCCGCAGCTCTGGAGGCTCCCGTTTTTCTCCGCTGCAGAACCCGACCTCCCCAGGTTGGGTTTTGGGTCGGCCTCTTCCGGCTGACGTCATCAGGACTGTACTGCGCAGGCGCAGTAGTTCTATGCCTGCGCAGTACAGTCCTGATGACGTTGACCGGACCACGTGACCCACGCGGTGGAGCGCAGAAGAGGCCGACCCGGAACCCGACCTGGCGGGGTCGGGTTCTGCAGCGGAGAAGACCGGGAGCCTCCGGAGCTGCAGTGAGGGCATAGAACGGCTGCCACGGGCTGGAGGAAGCCTTGGGCAAGTGGATCTTTTTTTTTTTTATTTCCTTGGACAATTCCTTTAAAGAACCTCTGTTTTGTGTTAGTTAGTGAGTTGGTTATTATCTCATAGTTCCCATTTTGACTCAAATTAGAGCTACTGTATAAAAAAATCAGACAATCTTAGTAGATTTAAAAATAACATCAATGGCAATTCTTCTGTGTTCTTATGTTACATACGTTTTACTTTGATATTCTTGTTACCAGCAGTCCTTTGTTAGTTTGTAACTGCTATGGCACTTTTGTACTTGCCAACTGTTCAATGGTTTGAATTCTTTTACAGATGTCAATATACCTGTGCTTTATATTTGTTTTTTTTTAGAAAACTGTGGTTTTATTAAAATGTTAAGGACTCCATACAGGAGTTGTATCAATGTAATTGATGAACAACCACATTAAAATGTTTGAAAAGAAAGAAAGAAACACATTTTTATTGATTTCCAAGCAAATATCATACAATAGTCATAAAAGTTGCTCAAGCAAGAAAAAAAATCCACAAGCAAATACATAATTTTACAATATAACATAAAGGCATAATGCAATGGTGTTGTAATAGACTAAACACTAAACAGTTAAAAAGATGCTCTAGAGCAGCTGAACGGCGCTGGAGGAAAAGTAACACAAGTGAGGACTTCATCTTATATAAAATTGCCTTGAACAACTTCAGAAACGCACTCTCTGTGGCAAAAAAATCCTATTTTTCTTCCCTAATATCCGCCCATTTACACAATCCAAAACGCTTGTTCAGCACCTTCAACTCCGTTCTCCATCCCCCTCCTCCTCCTTCATCTTGCTTATCAGCTGAAGAATTTGCAACATACTTCACTGATAAAATTGACAAAATCAGAAGTGAATTCTCCATGCAGCCCTCAAATCCCACCTCCACACCTCTCATTGACTGTTCTCTAACTGCCTTCTCTCCACTCTCTGAACACTCTCTTTCCTCTATAATTGCCAAAGCTAATCTAACCACCTGTTCTTTGGATCCTATTCCCTCCCATTTCATTCCGCAGCTATCTTCATCTCTCTTGCCTGCACTAACAACGCTATTTAACCTGTCCCTCTCTACTGGCATCTTTCCGTCCCCACTCAAAAAAGCTGTTGTGACACCACTACTAGAGATTTCGCGAACCTCCGATTTTCGGTTCGCGAACCGGGTTCGCGAACTTCCGCGGAAGGTTCGGTTCGCGGAAAAGTTCGCGAACCGCAATAGACTTCAATGGGGAGGCGAACTTTGAAAGATAGAAAAAATTATGCTGGCCACAAAAGTGATGGAAAAGATGTTTCAAGGGGTCTAACACCTGGAGGGGGGGATGGCGGAGTGGGATACATGCCAAAAGTCCCGGGGAAAAATCTGGATGTGACGCAAAGCAGCGTTTTAAGGGCAGAAATCACATTGAATGCTAAATTGCAGGCCTAACGTGCTTTAAAACATCTTGCATGTGTATACATCAATCAGGGAGTGTAATTAGAGTACTGCTTCACACTGACACACCAAACTCACTGTGTAACGCACCGCAAACAGCTGTTTGTGTAGTGACGGCCATGCTGGACTACTGCGCAACATGGCGAGATTGCTCTTCCTCACTCAGTGATGTCAGGTAATGTGTGACTTCCTTCTCAACTTTCCATGGCATTGTTAAAAAGCTTACGTTTTTTTTTTAAATTACATTTTCTACTTGCTGTGTACTTGTTCAGTACCGCTACAATGAGAATCATATGGAGGCGGGCAAGTCTGCCATTGTGACCCCGGGTAATGGCCGGGGAAGGAGGGTTTGAATCCGGTGTGGAGCCTGAGAAACAGCTACCACTACACATCCAAGGAGGGCAGCAGGCAGGCATGCCCGTCCCGAGGTAGTGACCAAAAATAACAATACAGGAGGAGGACTTTCGAGGCCCTGCTGTGTATTTGATATTAATGTACTTTAAATCCTGTAACGAGAACCAGTTATGGCGGGCAAAGATGACACCACATTCCTTTCACGAGAATCATATGGAGGCGGGCAAGTCTGCCATTTGTGACCCCGGGTAATGGCCGGGGAATGAGCAATGGAATCCGGTGTTGAGCCTGAGAAACGGCTACCACTACACATCCAAGGAGGGCAGCAGGCAGGCAGGCATGCACGCCCGCCCCGAGGTAGTGACCAAAAATAACAATACAGGAGGCGGACTTTCGAGGCCCTGCTGTGTATTTGAAATGAATTAACTTTAAATCCTTTAACGGGAATCTGTTATGGAGGGCAAGTCTGCCATTGTCACCGCGGGGAATGAAGGTTGGATTCCGGCCCGAAGTGGGAGCCTGCTGAGACCCCTGCTGTAGCTGCCCTGACCGTGCTTTGCAGACCAGGCATCTGTGGTCAGATGGACCCTTGAGCCAGCGGAAGACAAACCAAGTCGAAAACATTTGCCAAGAATGTTTTACGGAGGGCAAGTTTTTTTGCCCTATTTTTTAAATTTTTTGAAAATGATAGATGGTTGTATTTTTAAATTGTTTGAGAGTTTAGATGGTTGTATTTTTAAATTGTTTGAAAGTTTAGATGGTTGTATTTTTAAATTGTTTAAAAGTGTATCCATTCTTCCTCCCCCCAGCCACGAACAATACCATGGGAACGTGGAGCAGCAGAAGCCCCCTGTGACGGCTGCCGCGGTTGTTCTCCGCGGCTTGTCTTTTGAGGGGTGCTGCTTTTCCTCAGGTGTTCTTGCTAGAGTTGGGCCAAACGGTTCGCCTGCGAACGGTTCCAGGCGAACTTTGGGGGTTCGCGTTCGCCTGCATCAGGCGAACTTTTGCGGAAGTTCGATTCGCCCCATAATGCTGTATTGAGCAAAATTTTTAGCCTCCATTTCACTGTCAGCAGACATGTTATTGTCAAACACACTGCTTTCAGTGCTAGAGAACCTGCCCACCCTCCCTTCAAGCTAGGTCCTTTATACCATTTGACTCAGTTGTCTGCCTACACTAATTAATTATGGGACAGCTGGTACACACTCTGCTAAGGAGATTTTAATTCCTCCCTCCTTCTACCCTTCCTCCTACCGGAGGGAGGAGGGTCTCTTCTGCCAGGGAATTATACTATTTTAAAAACCAGTATACATCATACCATAGCTGGTACATCATACCATAGCTGGGAATACATACATGAGTATACATCATACCATAGCTGGGAATCGAACCCAGATCTCACTGTGTGGTGGACACGTCACCCTAAGCACTGTACCACTACAGAAGTAAGTGAAGCTAGCCTAAAATTTAACATTTATGCTCAATGCAATAGAACCATTAGGTTGCTTAAAGGAGAACTGTAGTGAGAGGTATATGGAGGCTGCCATATTGATTTCCTTTTAAGCTATACCAGTTGCCTGGCAGCCCTGCTGATCTATTTGGCTGCAGTAGTGTGAATCACACCAGAAACAAGCATGCAGCTAATCTTGTCAGATCTTACAAAAATGTCAAACACCAGATCTGCTGCATGCTTGTTCAGGGTCTAGGGCTAAAAGTATTGGAGGCAGAGGATCTGCAGGATAGCCAGGTAACTGGTATTGCTTAAAAGGAAATCAATATGGTAGCCTCTATATACCTTTCACTACAGTTCTCCTTTAAAGGGAACCTTAACTGAGAGTGATATGGCTGTTTCCTGTAAACAATACCAGTTGCCTGGCAGTCCAGCTGTTCTTTGTGACTGCAATAGTGGCTGAATCACACCCTGAAACAAGCATGCAGCTAATCCAGTCTGACTTCAGTCAGAGCACCTGATCTGCATGCTTGTTCAGGGGCTGTGGCTAAAAGTATTAGAGACACAGGATCAGCAGGCAATTCAGGCAACTGGTATTATTTTAAAAGGAAAAATTAGCTGCATGCTTGTTTCTGGTGTGATTCACACTACTGCAGCCAAATAGATCAGCAGGGCTGCCAGGCAACTGGTATAGCTTAAAAGGAAATCAATATGGCAGCCTCCATATACCTCTCACTACAGTTCTCCTTTAAGCAACCTAATGGTTCTATTGCATTGAGCATAAATGTTAAATTTTAGGCTAGCTTCACTTACTTCTGTAGTGGTACAGTGCTTAGGGTGACGTGCCCACCACACAGTGAGATCTGGGTTCGATTCCCAGCTATGGTATGATCTGGTGTTTGACATTTTTGTAAGATCTGACAAGATTAGCTGCATGCTTGTTTCTGGTGTGATTCACACTACTGCAGCCAAATAGATCAGCAGGGCTGCCAGGCAACTGGTATATCTTAAAAGGAAATCAATATGGCAGCCTCCATATACCTCTCACTACAGTTCTCCTTTAAGCAACCTAATGGTTCTATTGCATTGAGCATAAATGTTAAATTTTAGGCTAGCTTCACTTACTTCTGTAGTGGTACAGTGCTTAGGGTGACGTGCCCACCACACAGTGAGATCTGGGTTCGATTCCCAGCTATGGTATGATCTGGTGTTTGACATTTTTGTAAGATCTGACAAGATTAGCTGCATGCTTGTTTCTGGTGTGATTCACACTACTGCAGCCAAATAGATCAGCAGGGCTGCCAGGCAACTGGTATAGCTTAAAAGGAAATCAATATGGCAGCCTCCATATACCTCTCACTACAGTTCTCCTTTAAGCAACCTAATGGTTCTATTGCATTGAGCATAAATGTTAAATTTTAGGCTAGCTTCACTTACTTCTGTAGTGGTACAGTGCTTAGGGTGACGTGCCCACCACACAGTGAGATCTGGGTTCGATTCCCAGCTATGGTATGATGTATACTCATGTATGTATCCCCAGCTATGGTATGATGTATACTCATGTATGTATTCCCAGCTATGGTATGATGTACCAGCTATGGTATGATGTATACTGGTTTTTAAAATAGTATAATTCCCTGGCAGAAGAGACCCTCCTCCCTCCGGTAGGAGGGAGGAGGGAATAGGTAGAAGGGGAGGAGGAAGGAGGGAGATTAAAATCTCCCTAGCAGAATGTGTAGCAGCTGTCCCATAACTAATTAGTGTAGGTAGGCAAATGGTATAAAGGACCTTGCTTGGAGGGAGGAAGGAGGGTGGGTGGGTGGGTCCTCCAGCAGTGATGTGTATTTCACTCAATTAGGTGGGGCTCCAGGTATTAGAGCTTTTGAAACATGTTTTCTATCATTTTTCCAGTTGATAGAATTTTTTAAAACTTTGAAAGTTCGCCTCCCCATTGAAGTCTATGGCGGTTCGCGAACTTTTTCGCGAACCGAACCTTTCGCGGAAGTTCGCGAACCTAAAATCGGAGGTTCGGCCCAACTCTAGTTCTTGCCATAGCTGTTTGTGCCTTCTCTCCAGGTGCCCTCGAAAGGCACTTGTCCCTACGTGAGAGTTGGCCTTTCCACGGCTCAATTTTTGCTGGCAGAGACAACAGATGGCTTTGCTCCGATTTGAGACACACACGTGAAAAAATTTCCAAACCGCTGAACCCCCTGGGGTGATGGCGCTACGGTGGCATCAGCAGCTGACGTTGAAGGGCATGTTGGCTGGCTGGCCATAGCTGGTGATACATGGCGCCGGACACTGCCCCCAGCTGTTTCGGAGGACGAGCTCCCGCTGCTTCTATCATGGAGTCGTCTCCTCCTACTCCTCTCTGACTCCTCCTCTGAACTGTCCCCCTGGTCATCTCCTCTACCGGGAACATATCTGGTATCCAGGGCCGGCCCTAGACTTTTTGCCGCCTGAGGCAAAATTAGAAAAAATCACCCCCCCCCCCAGCCGTAGGGGGGGGGGGGTGCCGAGCTGGAGGGGTAGCTAGCAGAAAGGGGGTATTGGGCCTAGCGGCGGGGAGGGGGGTCGGACCCCCCCTCCCTCGCCTGGGTCCCCCGATCTGCGCTCCTCCTCCAGCGTAAAGTACCAGCCAGCGCGCATATGTTGAAGAGGCAACGGGCGGAGGAATCACTCACCTTTTCCGCGTTCCATTGTGCGCTCCACTGACGTCACTTCCTGCAAGGCCGTCCACTTACAATACAGTGGGCGGCGTTGCCGGAAGTGACGTCAGTGGAGCATGCGATGGAACGCGGAAGAGGTAAGTGTTTCCCCCGCCCGTTGCCTCTTAGTCATATGCACGCTGGCTGGTACTTTACGCTGGAGGAGGAGCGCAGATCGGGGGACCCAGGCGAGGGAGGGGGGGTCCGACCCCCCTCCCCGCTGCTAGGCCCAATACCCCCTTTCTGCCCGCTACCCCTCCAGCTCGGCGGGCGGCCCCAGCGTCCATGGAGAGGCAGGTGCCGCCCCCCCAGATTTGCCGCCTGAGGCAAATGTTTCACCCCGCCTCATGAGCGGGCCGGCCCTGGTGGTATCCGTATAATCGTCATCATAATCCTCCTGGCCAGCTGCGCTTTCCTCAGACACCTCCTCAAGTGCACTAACTTCAGGTGGTCCATCATCATCCCCATCCACACACGTTACGTCCATACTATCGCCACCTAACTCAGACGTATGAGGTGGTGTACCTGCGCCTTCTTGTTGTTGTTGCAGTAGTGGCTGGGAATCAGTGATTTCACCACCAAATAACTCCTGCGAAGTGTCAAATGCAGCGGATGTGGTGCTTGTTGTAGCGCTGGTGGCTGCGGGAGATGAGGTGTTCTGTGTTAAATACTCAAGCACCTCCTCACGATTTTGGGAAGTGATGGCACGTGCCTTCTTCTGAGCACTGTATTTTGGGGCAGGTCCGCACGAAATCACAGCAACATCACCTTGCACAGCCACAGACCTGCCGGTGCCTGGAGGCCTTCCTCTGGGTCTGCCTCTACCTCTTCCTCTACCTGGTTTGTCCATTTTGTCCATCTCGGGGGTATGCTAGCTATATGCAGTGAGGTGGGTTCTCACTCAACACAACAGGTAGTTATATGCAGTGAGCTGGGTTCACTCAACACAACGCTAGGTATATGCAGTGATGAGGTGGGTTAAGTAAACACAACAGGTACTGGGTAGTTAGATGCAGTGAGCTGGGTTCACTCAACACAACGCTAGGTATATGCAGTGATGAGGTGGGTTAAGTAAACACAACAGGTACTGGGTAGTTAGATGCAGTGAGCTGGGTTCACTGAACAGTAAAGGTACTTAAGATGCAGTGAGGTGGGTTCTCACTCAACACAACAGGTAGTTAGATGCAGTGAGCTGGGTTCACTGAACAGTAAAGGTACTTAAGATGCAGTGAGGTGGGTTCTCACTCAACACAACAGGTAGTTAGATGCAGTGAGGTGGCCAGGTGGGTTCACACTCAACACAACAGGTAGTTAGATGTAGTGAGCTGGGTTCACTCAACACAACGCTAGGTATATGCAGTGATGAGGTGGGTTAAGTAAACACAACAGGTACTGGGTAGTTAGATGCAGTGAGCTGGGTTCACTGAACAGTAAAGGTACTTAAGATGCAGTGAGGTGGGTTCTCACTCAACACAACAGGTAGTTAGATGCAGTGAGGTGGCCAGGTGGGTTCTCACTCAACACAACAGGTAGTTAGATGCAGTGAGCTGGGTTCACTGAACAGTAAAGGTACTTAAGAGGCAATGAGGTGGGTTCTCACTCAACACAACAGGTAGTTAGATGCAGTGAGGTGGCCAGGTGGGTTCACACTCAACACAACAGGTAGTTAGATGCAGTGAGCTGGGTTCACTCAACACAACGCTAGGTATATGCAGTGATGAGGTGGGTTAAGTAAACACAACAGGTACTGGGTAGTTAGATGCAGTGAGCTGGGTTCACTGAACAGTAAAGGTACTTAAGATGCAGTGAGGTGGGTTCTCACTCAACACAACAGGTAGTTAGATGCAGTGAGGTGGCCAGGTGGGTTCTCACTCAACACAACAGGTAGTTAGATGCAGTGAGCTGGGTTCACTGAACAGTAAAGGTACTTAAGATGCAGTGAGGTGGGTTCTCACTCAACACAACAGGTAGTTAGATGCAGTGAGGTGGCTAGGTGGGTTCACACTCAACACAACAGGTAGTTAGATGCAGTGAGCTGGGTTCACTCAACACAACGCTAGGTATATGCAGTGATGAGGTGGGTTAAGTAAACACAACAGGTACTGGGTAGTTAGATGCAGTGAGCTGCGTTCACTGGACAGTAAAGGTACTTAAGATGCAGTGAGGTGGGTTCTCACTCAACACAACAGGTAGTTAGATGCAGTGAGGTGGCCAGGTGGGTTCACACTCAACACAACAGGTAGTTAAATGCAGTGAGCTGGGTTCACTCAACACAACGCTAGGTATATGCAGTGATTAGGTGGGTTAAGTAAACACAACAGGTACTGGGTAGTTAGATGCAGTGAGCTGGGTTCACAGAACAGTAAAGGTACTTAAGATGCAGTGAGGTGGGTTCTCACTCAACAAAACAGGTAGTTATATGCAGTGAGCTGGGTTCACTGAACACAACGCTAGGTATATGCAGTGATTAGGTGGGTTAAGTAAACACAACAGGTACTGGGTAGTTAGATGCAGTGAGCTGGGTTCACAGAACAGTAAAGGTACTTAAGATGCAGTGAGGTGGGTTCTCACTCAACAAAACAGGTAGTTATATGCAGTGAGCTGGGTTCACTGAACACAACGCTAGGTATATGCAGTGATGAGGTGGGTTAAGTAAACACAACAGGTACTGGGGTATATGCAGTACTGGGTAGTACAATGTGCAGCTCCCTGTCACACACACAGGTAGTCACTGAATGTGCTGGGCTGCTGGCAGTGGCACACACAATATCAATTAGCAAGGCTGTGCATGCAACAAAAGTGTCAGTTTGACACACAGAAAAAAAAATGTACAGCATGAGCTCTGAAAAGAGCTGTTGCTGGGTGCTTTAAAAGCAATAATAAACAATCAGGAGCAAGCAAAGCAGCCTAGAACCTAACTAATCTGTCCCTAGGAGAAAAAGTCTGCAGCAGCTGTCCCTTTCCTCTCTCTAGCAGGCACACGAGTGAGGCTAATGGCCGCCGGAGCCTGCCTTATATAAGGGGGGGGGTGGGGCTCCAGGGCTTAGTGTAGCCTGAATGGCTACAATGTGCCTGCTGACTGTGATGCAGAGGGTCAAAGTTGACCCTCATAGTGCATTATGGGGCGAATCGAACTTCCGCAAAAGTTCGCCTGGTGCAGGCGAACGCGAACCCCCTAAGTTCGCCTGGAACCGTTCGCCGGCGAACCGTTCGCTACATCTCTAACCACTACTTAAAAAAACCTTCTCTAGATCCTACCACACTTGCCAACTACCGCCCAGTGTCACTTCTCCCATTTGCATCCAAACTACTTGAACGCCATATACATCTAGAATTAAGCCATTATTTATCTTCTAACTCCCTACTTGATCAGTTCCAGTCTGGCTTTTGCTCTAACCGCTCCACAGAAACAGCCCCTACCAAAGTGGCCAATGACCTTCTTACAGCCAAATCCAAAGGTCAATTTTCCATACTCATCCTTCTGGACCTGTCATCAGCATTTGATACTGTCGACCACACCTTACTCCTACAAATACTTTCAAATGTTGGAATAAAGGGCCTTGCTCTCACATGGTTATCTTTCTACCTCTCTGGAAGGTCCTTCACAGTCTCCTACTCAGATCAGATCTCTTCTCCTCATGCTTTGTCTGTCAGGGTTCCCCAAGGCTCTGTCCTTGGTCCCCTCCTCTTTTCCATCTACATGCATGGTCTTGGTGATTTAATCAACTCATTCGGGTTTCAATACCACCTCTATGCAGATGATACTCAACTGTACCCCTCTGCCCCAGACTTTAACTCCCTCCTTAAACGTGTTCCTGACTGCTTGTCTGCTATATCCTCCTTCATGTTCTCTCGCTTCCTAAAACTTAATATGAGTAAAACAGAACTAATAATTTTTTTGGTGCTTGGGGGTGATATTCGACTCATCTCTCTCTTTTATTCCTCATGTTCGCTCCATAACCAGCTCCTGCCATCTCCAACTCAAAAACATATCTCGCATCCGTCCCTTTCTCACTCAAGACACAACTAAAATGTTAATACATGCTCTAATCATTTCTTGTCTGGACTACTGCAACGTACTACGTTGTGGACTACCATCTAACAAACTGGCCCCGCTCCAGTCGGTACTGAACTCAGCTGCTCGTCTCATTCATCTTTCTTCTCGATCATCCTCTGCCGACCCTCTTTGTCAAGCTCTTCACTGGCTGCAAATTAACCAGTGGATTCAGTTCAAACTCCTAA
This sequence comes from Hyperolius riggenbachi, assembly GCF_040937935.1. Classification (NCBI taxonomy): domain Eukaryota; kingdom Metazoa; phylum Chordata; class Amphibia; order Anura; family Hyperoliidae; genus Hyperolius; species Hyperolius riggenbachi. The sequence goes on along the minus strand of NC_090646.1, from coordinate 489,115,362 downwards.
TCCTAACCTACAAAGCTCTCCACAATCTCTCTCCCCGGTACATATCCTCACTAATCTCCAGATACAAACCCAATCACAATCTCAGATCGGCACATGATCTTCTGTTGTCCTCCTCTAGAATCAACTCCTCACATTCACGTTTACAAGACTTCGCACGCGCTTCACCCCTCCTCTGGAATGCCCTCCCACAACACATCTGTCACTCGCCAACCTTTGTTACCTTTAAACGCTCTCTAAAAACACACTTGACAAGCATATAAGAACACACCGACACACCGACACACCGACAAGCATATGCTCTACCTTAGGCCACTTCCCTTTGTACTAAGACCAAATTGCACTCCTACTAGGTATCCTAAAACACAAAGGCCTCAATTCACTAAGATCATGCTAGAGATAATAAGGCAAGAGAAAACTTACCTCCACACGTGAGAGAATTATCTTACCTCTTCATTCCTTAAGTTACCTCTCCTGTAGTTAATTTACCTCCTCTGTAGTTAATTTACCTCCTCTGTAGTTATTTTCACATGCAGCTAATTAACAGCTTGTCTTTAACTCTGGAGTTATTTTAAGGATTGGAGAGTTAATTTAAAGACAGAAGAGTTAACTTTAGGCTTGCCTGAGGTAAAATGTTTCCTGAATACTACATGCCTTATCACCATGGTAACAACTCTAGAAGAGTTATTAAAGACAGGAGATAAATTTAGTGAATTGAGGCCAAAGCCTCTATATATTTGCTGCATACTACCCCTCCTCCTGTCCCCCCCCATTCCCTTTAGATTGTAAGCTTGCAAGGGCAGGGCTCTCTCCCCCTTTTGTGTTTTGGTAACCATTATACATTTTATTCATCATGTTCATTTTATCAATGTCATTTCCAATTCTATAATTTGTATTTTGTATCATTCTTTGTATGTTGTCACTAATTATGTATCTTGTATATTGGTGTACACCATTGTCTGTATTATTATGTACCCCATGTTTGTTTCTTACTTTGTACAGCGCCACGGAATATGTTGGCGCTTTATAAATCAATAATAATAATAATAATAATAATAGGAGACCAGAGCTATATGCATAACAGATGTAATAAGAAAAAATGTACAACATTCAGTAATAATAAGCGGCATGAAGACCAGGGATTCGATCCTGTTGGGGTTCAAACAGGGGCGTTGCTAGGGTCCTAAGAGATCTAAACTTTTGGGCACTCCAGCCAAAAAATGGGTGTGGCTATTCACCAGAATGTGGGTGTGATCATAGGTGGAGCAAAATTTACATGAACTTAACAGCGGTCTAAGTAGGCCTGCCCATTAATACAAAAAAAATGCAGCATATCACATAAATACTAATAGATAGTGTCACTTAAAGGGACTCTGACCAGTAAATAAAAACAAAATCTGAACTTACCTGGGGCTTTCTGCAGCCCACTGTAGGTCGGGAGATCCCTCGGCATCCTTCTGGCCCATCTCCCAGGCCCTGAGTCCCTTTAACTTCTTCCTGACCGCCTAACGCAAAATGGCAGCAGGACAGCAGCTCTCTCGTTCCTCTGCGACACATATATGCGTCATCTCGTGAGGAGCAAGATTTGATGGGAGCTCACACGAGCACTCGCTTCCATCGGTCTACGCAGCGGGGAACAGCAATCAGCCTGCCAGTTACTGATCATCACTGACAGGCTGTTTTTTTTTTGTAATTAATACTGGAGTATTTATATAGTGCTGACATCTTACGCAGCACTGTACAGAGTCTTGTCGATTAACTGTCACTCGGAGGGGCTCACAATTTATTCCCTACCATAGGCATAGGTCTAAATATGTATAGTGTAGTGTATGTATCCAGGGGTGCAGCTAAGTTTTTTGTGGCCCCAAGCGGACTGTAGTAAGTGGCCCTACCCGCGGCGAAAAATGGGTGTGGTTATCCCGCATAAGTGGGCGTGGCCATGACATGTGGGTGGAGCAGGAGGGCGGATTGGGGCGGGGCGGTTTGCGGGGAAAAATGGATGTGGGGGTGATTGAGGCGCGCGTAGCGCGCCGCGCCGACAGATGGGCGTGGCCATGACATTGTATGGGCGGAGCTTAACCGTAGCACAGCAAATATAGCCAACTATGACCATTAAATAATAAATGCAGCAACAGTTACCCCAGACACCAGAAAATAAAAACGCAATTTGGGCCACATTTCAGCAGAAATCAAACGCAATTAGGGCACAGTTCAGCAAAAATCAAACGCAATTAGGGCACATTTTCAGCAGAAATCAAATGCAATTAGGGCACATTTTCAGTAGAAATCAAATGCAATTAGGGCACATTTTCAGCAGAAATCAAATGCAATTAGGGCACATTTTCAGCATAAATCAAACGCAATTAGGGCACAGTTCAGCAGAAATCAAACACAATTAGGGCCACATTTTCAGCAGAAATCAAATGCAATTAGGGCACAGTTCAGCAGAAATCAAACGCAATTAGGGCACATTTTCAGCAGAAATCAAACGCAATTAGGGCACATTTTCAGCATAAATCAAACGCAATTAGGGCACAGTTCAGCAGAAATCAAACACAATTAGGGCCACATTTTCAGCAGAAATCAATCGCAATTAGAGCACAGATCAGCAGAAATCAATCGCAATTAGAGCACAGTTCAGCAGAAATCAATCGCAATAAGAGCACAGATCAGCAGAAATCAATCGCAATTAGAGCACAGTTCAGCAGAAATCAATCGCAATAAGAGCACAGATCAGCAGAAATCATTCGCAATTAGAGCACAGATCAGCAGAAATCAATCGCAATAAGAGCACAGATCAGCAGAAATCAATCGCAATTAGAGCACAGATCAGCAGAAATCAATCGCAATTAGAGCACAGATCAGCAGAAATCAATCGCAATTAGAGCACAGTTCAGCAGAAATCAATCGCAATAAGAGCACAGATTAGCAGAAATCAATCGCAATTAGAGCACAGTTCAGCAGAAATCAATCGCAATAAGAGCACAGATCAGCAGAAATCAATCGCAATTAGAGCACAGATCAGCAGAAATCAATCGCAATTAGAGCACAGATCAGCAGAAATCAATCGCAATTAGAGCACAGATCAGCAGAAATCAATCGCAATTAGAGCACAGTTCAGCAGAAATCAATCGCAATAAGAGCACAGATCAGCAGAAATCAATCGCAATTAGAGCACAGTTCAGCAGAAATCAATCGCAATTAGAGCACAGATCAGCAGAAATCAATCGCAATTAGAGCACAGATCAGCAGAAATCAATCGCAATTAGAGCACAGTTCAGCAGAAATCAATCGCAATTAGAGCACAGATCAGCAGAAATCAATCGCAATTAGAGCACAGTTCAGCAGAAATCAATCGCAATTAGAGCACAGTTCAGCAGAAATCAATCGCAATTAGGGCTGCAAAAAGAAAATAATTTACTCACCTGGCACTGAAGTCTTCTCTCCCCGTCTCCTCTCCTGGCCGGCTCCTCAGGCGCGCAGTTCCCAGTTCCCACGGAGCTCCCTCCCTCCTCCAATCTCCCGCGCTGATTCATGCAGGGCTACGGGAAGATGGTCTCCAGAGCAGGGCTTCGGCGGCGGCCATCTTCCCGTAGCCCTGCTCTGCTCTGACAGCCCCGCGAGCTGTGGGAAAACGAAACAGTGACGTCACGCTGACGTCACGGAGCCGCCGAGGCCCCTAAGATCTTGAGGCCCCAAGCGACCGCTTGGTTCGCTTTATGCCTCGCGGCGCCCCTGTATGTATCTTAGTCTAGGGCCAATTTGGGGGGGGGGGGATAAAAAATGTTTTATATAAAAATTTAGGTAACTTTTAATTAATAAAAAAAAACCCTAAAAACAGCAGTAGCAATCAAATAGCAGCAAAAGATAGCTCTATTTGAGAGAAAAAAAATAGGTAAAATTCTTTTGGGTTCTAAGTTGTATGACCAAGCAATAAACCGCTAAAGTTGTGAAGTGCAGAATTGTAAAAAATGGCCCAGTCAGTAGAGGGGTATAAACCTCTGGGGCTCAAGAGATTAAACATACCTTGGCAGGGTTACCTGGCTTCAGTCCTGGCTGCCCCTGGACCCCTCCCATGCTCCCATGGGCCTCCCGTTGAGGCACCACAACTCCCAGCATGCCCCATAGAAGAACCACAGTTCTCTGGCTAGAGCCTTCACAGCTCTATGAGGGTATGCTGGGAGCTGTGGTGCCTCAATGGGGGAATGCTGGGAGCTGTGGTGCATCAATGGGGGGCATTTTGGGTGCTGTGGTAAAAATGGGTGCTTGCTGGTGACATTTTATTGACTAGATGTGAAAATATCACCTAGGAGAAACCGTAGATTAAATAAGGGCCTATCTGTTGTTACAAGCAGTGGCGTAGCAATTGCTGCAACTGCACCAGGGCCCTGAGGGCACTCCCTCAACCACAGTATTAGCTCTTTCTTGGTTTTATTGGTCCTGTGCCCTGTGCTCGCAATATTCACTAACCAGCTGTTCCCCATCCTTTACTTGCACCTCTCATGCTGAGTTTGTTTTTGGCATGTTTTGGTGCGCTGTATTAGATATATGTATAGAGTGCTTGGTAGGGGAGCCCAATGTAAACCTTGCATCGGGGCCCATAGCTCCTTAACTATGCCACTGCTTATAAGGAATATGTTTTGCCAATCATAGTATGTGCGGTCTTGGTGTGCTACAACTATCCCCATTCCATCCCTGAAAATATAAAATCAGTGCAATGACCTGCAGAGGTGATATGTGGGTTTGATGGCTCATGTCTGTTACCAGCTTCTCCCTCTGCTGCTGTGTGTAATGGCATTGTCCCTGTGGTATGAGATGAATCAGGAAGCGCGCACAGTGAGTTTGGTAGTGGAGACTGAGGTCTTTGTTTTGTGCGTAGTTCTTTAAAAATTCCTTTCAATTAAAGAATGTTTAGCTGCAGAACATTTGTTAAAACTATGCAGCAAGTTGTAAAACATTAAACTGACCTACACATTTGCATTTAAAGAATTTAAGTACTTAAAGAGGAACTCCAGCCTAAACAAACATACTGTCATTAAGTTACATTAGTTATGTTAATTAAAATAGATAGGTAATAAATATAATCTCTCACCCACCCTGTTTTAAAAGAACAGGCAAATGTTTGATTTCCTGATGGCAGCCATCTTTTTGGTTGAAAGGAGGTGACAGGGAGCATGAGACACACTTCCAACTGTAGTGTGTCCTGAGCACCTCTCGCAGTTGCTAGGCAATGTGAATAACAACATAGGAAATCCCATCATGCTCTGCACAGCATCAGGGGAAAAAACCTGGGCTTTTTTTCTTTGATGGGTGGAGCTTAGCTAAAAATGCAGCTAAAAATGATGCTTTGGTAAGAAAAACAAAGTTCTGATGCTGTGAAACTGTTAAAGAAACACCAAGCCTTTTCAGTTCTGCTCAGTAGATTTTTAGTCCGGAGGTTCACTTTAAGGCAAGTCATCTTTGTAATACCTCTGAGTGTGTCATCAGTGCTAAACCTTCACCTTATTTTATCAATGCTGTCACAAATTTTCTGTCATGAATAACATTGCTCATAGTATCTCATTAGGTGTAAATGTAAACAGTGGCGTAATAATAGGGGATGCAGAGGTTGAAACCGCACCAGGCCCCTGGATTAGAGGGGCCCTCTTTCCTTTATTTTATTAGCTCTGCATTGGTGCTATGCTGTTAAAGCGGTATTGTCACCATATGTTCTGCTTCGCGTTATTGAGCAGTTGTATAACGCTAGTCAGATAGCTTAACAATAAGTAATCCAGTAGTAAGACACGTGAGACCTTAAGTCTGTATGAATCTTTGTTGAATTACACTTTACTTTGTAAAACTGCAACATAAACAAATACAGAATGCACTAATCAGTACATGAAACATCACTACAGCACATTAAGCATTATATCATCCCATAGGCTTAAGTACTTACGGACAATTCCACCATTTAGTCCTGAAATAGTAAGAGCTCTTGCCATATGCTGTTATTCAGCTGAAGGCTTCTCACAAAATGGAAGACAGGAAGTTCCAGTTCAAGGGTTGAGACCCTCCCATGAAATTACATCATCCTGTAATTCTGATCTGACTAAACATAATTGCTCACTACTACCACTAGGTGTCAGCATAACATCACATTTTAGCTTATTGAATGCCCATATTAGTAGATATGGGCAGAACACTCCCTGCCTGGCATAATTTATTATGTCACTACTTATATAAACTATCACTATGCAGAGAACACAAAAACAATAAAATGAAATCCTGACTAATCTGAGACTAGAATTATAATGTCAGTGATAGGTCTAAGATAAACTCTGGCAGTCCCATTTTTGGTGATTTTAACCTCCACCTTTCTAACCTTGCCATCTCTACTTGGCAGTGTGTTTACAACAAGTCCCACGGGCCACTCATTCCTGCCCTCTTGGTCATTTTTTAGCAGAACAACGTCACCCACTTTTATGTTTGGACAGTTCTCAGTCCATTTCCTTCTGCGCTGCAAAGTGGAAAGATACTCCCTCTTCCATCTTTTCCAAAAGGTGTCTGCTAAGCATTGAACTTGTTTCCACTGCTTAACGTGAACTTGTGTTGTGTTTAGGTCTTTAGATGGAGCAGACAAAGAGTTTGTTTTTTGAGTCAACAACATTGCTGGGGTGAGGACCATAGGTGTATCCGGGTCTGAAGATACAGGAACTAAGGGCCTGGCGTTCATGATGGCTGTAATCTCTGCCAAAAAGGTACTTAAAGTTTCATGGGTCAAGTGAGCAGATTTATTTTGTAGCAACATAGCATCCAAAATTCGCCTGGCTATACCTATAAGTCTCTCCCAGACACCGCCCATGTGAGAGGAGTGTGGAGGATTGAAAACCCATGTACATCCTTTATCATGTAGAAAGTTCTTCAACTGTGGGTCACCAACACAAATGCCAAGTTCCTTGCAAGCTCCCACAAAGTTTGTTCCTCTGTCGGAGCAGAGTAGTTTTGCTGGGCCACGAATTGAGAAGAATCTCCTCAAAGCGTTAATGAAGCTTGAAGTTGACATGGCTTCAAGTAGCTCTGTATGTACAGCTCGGGTAGACAGACAAGTGAAAAGTACTGCCCAGCGTTTGCTGTCCGCACTGCCTCCTCTAGTGCGGCGGGTTAACACTGACCAAGGACCGAACACGTCCAAACCTACATTAGTGAAAGGTGGTTCAGCAACCACTCTGTCCTTAGGTAGCTCTGCCATCTTTTGAGTCTGTAGTGTCCCTCTCAGCTTACGACAGGTGACACATTTGTGTATGACTGCCGATACCAAGCGTTTGCCACCAAGGATCCAGAAACCTGCAGATCTAATTGCACCCTCTGTGATGTGGCGCCCTTGGTGGACAACTTCTTCATGATAATACCTAACAAGCAGTGTAGCAATGTGGTGATCGTGAGGTATGATAATAGGCTGTTTCTCTACCTCTGAAAGTTCAGCAAGAGACAAACGTTCACCTACTCTAAGCAATCGATTTTTGTCTAAAAAGGGACTTAGCTTTCTAAGATGGCTTTGTTTTGGCAATGTCTTTTGTTTTGAGATGCAGTCAATCTCCATTTGGAAGTGTTTGGCTTGAACAGAAGAAATGATAACAGACTTTGCCTGAGAAAGTTCTTCTAGATCAACCTGCTCATGGAAACTTTTCCACCCTCTAACCTGGCTGCTATTGGTTTCCCACTGGAAGCTTTTAGAGACGTGGATGAGTCTGGCCAGGGTTTTAACTAGTACCTTCCAGGAAGAAAATCTCTCAAAGCAATGTGAGTGGAAGGTGGCTTGAGAAGCTTTAGTACTTAAACTTGTAACCTCAGATCTGATTTCTGGGTCAGCTTCGGGCTCTATGAGTGGGTACACGTTAGCAGTGTTCATATTCTCACAGTGTGATTGGTACAAAAAAGATGGGCCTGAGAACCATATGGAGTTCTGAAGGCATGCAACTTGTGTAGGTCTAGTGGCATAGTCTGCAGGGTTATGCTCTGTAGATACATAGAACCACTGATCTGTCTGTGTAGATTGCCTGATTCTATTCACTCGGTTGGAGACATACAGGTAGAATCTCCTAGTGTTGTTGCAAATGTACCCTAAGACAGTCTTGCTATCGGTGAAGAATTGTACAGCATCAAAGTCAGTATCTAACTCACTTGAGATTAGCTCAAACATTTCAACTGCTAGTACAGCTGCACACAACTCTAAACGAGGAATCGTGTGGGCTGGTTTAGGGCTTAATTTGGACTTCCCATCACAAATCCTACATGGCATACATTTTCTGTGTCAATTACTCTCAAGTAAGCTACTGCACCTATAGCTGTGGTGGATGCATCTGAGAAAATGCACAGTTCCTTCTTACAAGCTGTTGATAGAGATACGGAAACATAGCATCTGTCTATCTTTAGGTGCTCTAAAGCTTGCAAAGATTCTTTCCATTGAACCCACTTACATAATTTCTCTTGTGGAAGCAATGCATCCCAATCATTTTTACCAGATGACAGTTCGCGAACTAAGGCCTTGCCTCCTATTGTCACGGGTGATACAAACCCTAAGGGATCATAAAGGCTATTTACGGTGGACAGAATACCTCTACGTGTGAAGGGCTTTTCCTCTGAGGAAACTTGAAAAACAAAGCTATCTGCTTCTAAATCCCAACTCAGGCCTAAGCTTTTCTGCAAGGGGAGAGTATCTGTACCTAGGCAAAGGTCTTTGAGGTCCTTAGCTCTGTCTGCTACAGGGAAGGCTTCCATTACTTTTTGGCTGTTAGAAGCGATTTTGTGAAGACACAGATTGGATTCTGCCAGCATTTGTTTTGCCTTACTGAGGGTAGAGATAGCATCTTCAGGTGTGTTAGCGGAAGCGAGTCCATCATCTACATAGAAGTGTCTCAATACAAGGTGTTTGGCTTCTTGCCCATAGCGCTCAGCATTTTTCAGGGCAGTCTTTTGCATGCAGTATATAGCGACTGAAGGAGAAGGGCTGTTGCCGAATACGTGTACCTTCATTCTGTACTCAACAATTTCTTTGTGTATGTCATTGTCCTTGTACCAGAGAAAACGCAGGAAGTCTCTGTGGTCTTCTCTGACAAGGAAGCAATAAAACATTTGCTGCACATCTGCTGTGAATGCAATGGGCTCTTTTCTGAAGCGCATAAGGACACCTAGCAAAGTATTGTTAAGGTCAGGGCCACTTAACAGTACATCGTTTAAAGAAACTCCATCATACTCTGCACTGGAATCAAAAACTACTCTGATCTGGTTGGGTTTGTGTGGGTGGTAAACACCAAACATTGGTAGGTACCAGTGTTCTTTATCAGTTTCAAGTGGTCCTGCTACTTCAGCATGGTCATTGACTAACATTCTCTCAATTAATTCAGTGAAGTCTCTTTTTACTTCTGGCTTTCTCTGCAGTGTTTTGCTAAGTGATTGCAAACGTTTCATGGCTTGCTCTCTGTTACAGGGCAAAGCACGCCTGGGTGTGCGAAAGGGGAGAGGGGCCACCCAACTGTGATTGTCATCTTGGTAGGCCTCCCTATCCATAATCTGCAAGAAGGTTTGATCCTCTATGGAGAGGGTCTGTTTATCATCATCTTTGGTTTTCTGGAACACAGTAACCCCTAGATTGTCTGTCTCAGTGTTGTAACTGACTTCTTCTTCTTTGCCATATGTTATAGAAGAGTCCCAGTGTTGTGTTGAGCTGTCAAACTTTTCTTTGACAATGAAGCTGTTGTGACATGGACTGAGAAGAGATGGGCGTCCATTCATTAACACACATGTCCTTAAAGTGCTAATGCTGTCAGGCTGGTGCCCTGTTCCCAGACAAACTTCTCCTACAACTACCCACCCCAGATCTAGTCTCTGTGCATAGGGGGCATTGTAAGGTCCATTGATTTGCTGGCGCACCTTGTGTACCTGTAGGATGTCTCTTCCAAGAAGTAGAAGGATAGAAACATCTGGCTCAACAGCTGGAATAAGGTGAGCAATTGATCGAAGGTGGGAGTGATTACGGGCTACTTCAGGAGAGGGGATCTCTGTTTTGTCATCAGGTATCATGTCACACTCAATCAGGGTAGGAAGTGGGAACTGCACTTTCTTATTGAAAGATTCAATGGTAAAGTCAGTAGCTCTTCTCCCTGTGGTTTCAATTGTCCCTGCACATGTCCTAAGAGTATATGGAGATGCACTTGCTTTAAGGTTAAAGAGATCAAAAAAGTCTGACTTTGCAAGGGATCTATTGCTCTGCTCATCTAGCACTGCATACATTTTCACTGCTCTTTCTCTCTGGCCAGTGGGGTACACAGTCACTAAACAGATTTTAGAGCACGATCGTGCACGCTTGCCTTGGCCACATACTTCGGTGCAATTAGACATTACTGAGGACAGTAGGGTGTCTTGTTGCTCCCTGCCCTGATCTTTCACGGGTTCTACAGTCTCTAGTGGAGCAGGGCCAGGGTGCAAAGCTGTGATATGTCTCTCGCTGCCACACTCTGTGCATTCTACAGGTGTTTTACAGTCTTTGGCAATGTGGTAAGTAGATCCACAGCACCTGAAGCAGATGCCGTTTTGCTTAAGGAAAGACATGCGTTCTGCAATCGGTTTGTTTCTGAAGCCCTTACACTTCTTTAGTGAATGTGGCCTTTTGTGTATTGGGCAATGTTTATCAGGGCTTTCTATTGCATGTACCTTGTGGTCGTTTTGACAGTCTGTGGCTTCTGAAGGTACAGCTGTTTTGTGTGTGGACACTAGGTCTGAAAGATAAATCGAATTTAAATCGAAATCGCGATCACCAAGATCACAATTTCAGAATCGTCAAAGCGGCGAATATCGCGATCACATCATTTCCACATGGGGAAGTTTGAAGAAGCGCCTTCAAACTTTCCCAAAGTCCCAGTGCGTGCGGCCCACAGTGTTGGACATACCTTCCATCCTCTATCGCGCTCTGCCGCCTCTTGTGCTTGCCAAAACTTCGGGTTCCTGTATGTCGCATGATATACGGGAAGTATGCCGTGCATTAGAGCCTGCAAGAGGCAAAGTGGATAGACGGGCATCGCTGGACTCGTGCTTGAAGCTATGTCCAGAACCGATGCAACTTGGGGGACAGAGAAGGCACACAGAGAGACACAGGAGACACAGAGGGGGTACAGAGAGAAACAGAGTGGGCACAGAGACACAAAGGAGGCAAGAGAGAGACCCAGAGGAGGCATGAAGAGGCAAAGGGGGCACAAGGAGAGACAGGGGGACAGAGGGGGAACAAACAGGCATAGAGGGGGAAAGAAAGCTTGATTTGAAGGAAATCGAATCGAAATCGTAATTTTGGACAGAAATTGCTCAATTCAATTTTTTCCTAAAATCGTTCAGGCCTAGTGGACACAGAAGTCTTACCTTGAGGTCTGTGAGATCTTTCAGACCTATGTGACTGATTGCTGCTTGTGGTAAAGGCGAAACTGGGATCGCTTCGGATTTTCGCTTGCTGTCGAACAAATCTGGAAAATACAGAGAAGGGGGGAAAAGCAACTCCATAGTCCTCTTTGAATTTACCTCCTACAGACATCCACTTGTCTTGTAAATTAGAGGGCAGTTTCTCTACTATAGGATTGGTACCTCTGGCTGTATCTAGATATGAAAGTCCTGGCAAGTAGCCATCCTCCTTGGCATATTCTACCTCCAACAGAAGATCACTCAGCTCTTGTAGTCGCACATTATCTCTGTAGCCTAACTTAGGAAAGACTTCAAGCTTTCGCAACAGTGCTCCTTCGATTGCCTCTGGGGATCCATAGGTTTCTTCTAGTCTTTTCCAGGCCATGTCGAGTCCTGCTGCGGGATTGAACAGGTTTGCTCTTCTCATCCTCTTTGCATGTTCCGCTGACTCTGTACCAAGCCACTTTATCATCAAGTCAAGCGTTTCTGCTGGTGATAAGTACAGACCTCTGGTGGCATTCAGAAAGGAAGATTTCCATGCCCAGTAGTTTTCGGGACAGTCATCAAATTGGAGAAAGCCTGAGCTAATCATGTCTTTTCGAATGAGATATTTGGTGATATCCGCTGCACATTGTTGCTCATGCATGTAATCTTTGGGTTGAAGCGGTGGGAACACTTCCTCCTTGTTCCTGGGAGGCTCTGGTGCTTGATTCTTGGTTTGCCGGCAGCTGTTGCTGTCACGTGGTTGATTGGACTCATTCCGGGGTTCTGTGGAACTCTGTCTGAATTCCTTTGCTTCAGGTTTTAAGGACTGTTCTTTTGTATGCACATTAGTGAGGTTCTGAACATACTCGCTTGTACGATCCACAGGAGATAGAAGTTTTCCTGGGACCTCTGGGTCTTCATATGATTTCTCGCTCCCTGGCTGGCTTGTTTCCTGATAAGCAGCAACCTTTGCTTCAGCCACAGCAACTGCTGTCTGACGCTGCAGGATAAGCAATCTTGATTCTAGCTCTGCTTCTTCTTGTGCTACGGCGGCTTTCTTGGCTGCCATCTCCTGCATCATCCTGGCTTCCTTTTCTGCAAACTGTAGCTGGATGCAGGCAGCTGCTGCTTTTGCGCGAGCTCTGGCTGCTAGGGAACTAGCTGAGGACGTCTTGCTAGATCGTGAAGATCTGGACACATGCGACTGTGCATCGTCTTGCTGAGCACTGGGGATGCTCTCCCTGCTCTGCTGTGTCGGCGGTGGCACATCATCCACCTGATACCTTGTTCCTGATCTAAGACTCATTCTGCAGTAATGATGTCTCTGTATATTTCAGACTGCTGCGCAGGTTGTCCTTTTACTGTTCTGCTTCGCGTTATTGAGCAGTTGTATAACGCTAGTCAGATAGCTTAAAGAGACTCTGTAACGACAAAAAGATCCCCTGGGGGGTACTCACCTCGGGTGGGGGAAGCCTCAGGATCCTAATGAGGCTTCCCACGCCGTCCTCTGTCCCACGGAGGTCTCGCTGCAGCCCTCCGAACAGCCGGCGACTGTGCCGACTGTTCAATTCAATATTTACCTTTGCAGGCTCCAGCGGGGGCGCTGTGGCTGCTTTCGCTCCGAAGGAGGCGGAAATACCCGATCTCAGTCGGGTCCGCTCTACTGCGCAGGCGCCGGAGACTTGCGCCTGCGCAGTAGAGCGGACCCGACTGAGATCGGGTATTTCCGCCTCCTTTGGAGCGAAAGCAGCCAGAGCGCCTGCGCAGGAGCCTGCAAAGGTAAATATTACGTCACCGCTGTACGGAGGGCTACAGCGAGACCCCCGAGGGACGGCAGACGGCGTGGGAAGCCTCATTAGGATCCTGAGGCTTCCCCCATCCGAGGTGAGTACCCCCCAGGGGACGTTTTAACGTTACAGATTCTCTTTAACAATAAGTAATCCAGTAGTAAGACATGTGAGACCTTAAGTCTGTATGAATCTTTGTTGAATTACACTTTACTTTGTAAAACTGCAACATAAACAAATACAGAATGCACTAATCAGTACATGAAACATCACTACAGCACATTAAGCATTATATCATCCCATAGGCTTAAGTACTTACGGACAATTCCACCATTTAGTCCTGAAATAGTAAGAGCTCTTGCCATATGCTGTTATTCAGCTGAAGGCTTCTCACAAAATGGAAGACACAGTGGCGTAGCTACAAACCTCTGGGCCCCGATGCGGAATCTGGATGTGGGCCCCCCCCCCCCCCCCCGGCAACAACAGCCCCCCCTCCCCCGACAACACCCGACGGATGCACACACATATCAAAATCCCTATAGCCAGCTATAGGTACCCCCAGTATAGGTAGTCAGGCATAGGTAAGCCAGTATAGTTGCCCCCGGTATAGGTGAGATAGGCAGGCGCCGCCGGTATAAGTTAGATAGATAGGTGCCCCCAGTACAGGTTAGCTAGGTGGGTGCCTCTAATATAGGTAGCCAGAATAGTTGCCCCCAGCGTAGGTTAGATAGGTAGGTGCCCCCAGTATAGGTTAGTTAGGTGCCTCCAATATAGGTAGCCAGTTTAGTTGCCACCTGTATAGGCTAGCTAGGTGCCCCCAATACAGGTTAGATAAGTAAGTGCCCCCAGTATAGGTTATATAGGTAGGTGCCCCCAGTATAAATTAGATTAGGTCGGTGCCCCCTAGTATAGGTTAGATTAGGTAGCTGCCCCCCAGTATAGGTTAGATTAGGTAGCTGCCCCCCAGGATAGATTAGGTAGCTGCCCCCAGGATAATTAGGTAGGTGCCCCCCAGTATAGGTTAGATGAGGTAGCTGCCCCCCAGGATAGATTAGGTAGCTTCCCCCCAGGATAGATTAGGTAGCTGCCCCCCAGGATAGATTGGGTAGCTGCCCCCCAGGATAGATTAGATAGCTGCCCCCCAGGATTAGGTTAGAATAGGTAGGTGCCCCCCAGGATAGATTAGGTAGCTGCCCCCCAGGAATAGGTTAGATTAGGTAGCTGCCCCCAAGGATAGATTAGGTAGCTGCCCCCAGGATAGATTAGGTAGGTGCCTCCCAGTATAGGTTAGATTAGGTAGCTGCCCCCCAGAATAGATTAGGTAGCTGCCCCCAGGATAGATTAGGTAGGTGCCCCCCAGGAATAGGTTAGATTAGGTAGCTGCCCCCCAGGATTAGGTTAGATTAGGTAGGTGCCCCCCAGGATTAGGTTAGATTAGGTAGGTGCCCCCCAGGATAGATTAGGTAGCTGCCCCCAGGATAGATTAGGTAGGTGCCCCCCAGTATAGGTTAGATTAGGTAGCTGCCCCCCAGGATTAGGTTAGATAAGGTAGGTGCCCCCCAGGATAGATTAGGTAGCTGCCCCCAGGATAGATTAGGTAGGTGCCCCCCAGTATAGGTTAGATTAGGTAGCTGCCCCCCAGGATTAGGTTAGATTAGGTAGGTGCCCCCCAGGATAGATTAGGTAGCTGCCCCCAGGATAGATTAGGTAGCTGCCCCCCAGGATAGATTAGGTAGCTGCCCCCCAGGATAGATTAGGTAGCTGCCTGTCCCCATAATGGAGGGGGGGCCGCAGCCGCGGGGAGGGCAGCCCGACCTCTCCCTCCCTTCCTCTCCCCGGGGCCCCCCCTCAGATGCAGAGTAAGCGGCTAACGGAAGCGCTATAGGCAGAACTCACCTCCGTCCCTGGTTCCAATCGCCGCTGATCTCCTCTCTGGCTGGCTCTGCATAGATGCTTACACACGCAGCTTCCTGTTTAGCCGGAAGCTGCGTGTGTAACAACATCTATGCAGAGCCAGCCAGAGAGGAGATCAGCGGCGAGTGGAACGCAGGGAGGTGAGTTCTGCCTATAGCGCTTCCGTTAGCCGCTTACTCTGCATCTGAGGGGGGGGCCCGGGGAGAGGAAGGGAGGAAGAGGTCGGGCTGCCCTCCCCGCGGCTGCGGCTCCCTCCTACCAGCGCGAACGGGCGCATGGCCCTGCAAACGGAGATGGGCCCCCCGGGCCCCTCCCCCGCCTCCTCAGGAGCCGGGCCCGGTCGCCAAGGCGACCGCTGCGACCACGGGCCCTACGCCCTTGGGAAGACAGGAAGTTCCAGTTCAAGGGTTGAGACCCTCCCATGAAATTACATCATCCTGTAATTCTGATCTGACTAAACATAATTGCTCACTACTACCACTAGGTGTGAGCATAACATCACATTTTAGCTTATTGAATGCCCATATTAGTAGATATGGGCAGAACACCATAAAAATCTAATTTCAACAACAACTGGTCTGAGTGTATTAAGTGAGAAAGATGCTAATCCTGCATTCAAAACTTTCAAAACGTTTTCTGCTGTTATAATTTGGAGTTATCACATACTTAAGGAGCACTGGCCCTTTTGTAGTCAGTGCCTAACAGGTGCATGATGGGGGTTCTTTTTTATCTATAATACAGTGGGAAGCAAAAGTTTGGGCAACCTTGTTAATCATCATATTTTCCTGTATAAATCGTTGGTTGTTATGATAAATTTTTTTAGTTAAATATATCATATAGGAGACACACACAGCGATATTTGAAAAGTGAAATTAAGTTTATTGGATTTACAGAAAGTGCGCAATAATTGTTTAAATAAAATTAGGCAGGTGCATACATTTGGGCACTGTTGTCATTTTATTGATTCCAAAATCTTTAGAACAAATTATTGGAACTCAAATTGGCTAGGTAAGCTCAGTGACCAGGCACGTGCACAGGGGGGTGCTCTGGGTGCCCAGGCACCCCCCTTTTTAAAATCATCAAAAAAAGGCCCCTCTCGCCGCGCAAAATAAGCCCCGCCCCCCCGGTCGCAATAAGCTCCGCCCACCCGCGGGAAGCTCCGCCCCGCCTGGGACACTTTCAAGTAAAGAGGCCCAGACAGGAATCCTGGTGTGGCATACTGACCTCTCCCTCCACCTAGGACCCATACTGACCTCTACCTCCCCCAGCACCCATAGTGACCACTCCCTCCACCTAGTACCCAGTGACCACTCCCTCCCCTAGCACTCACAGGGACCTCTCCCTCCACCTAGGACCCATACTGACCTCTCCCTCCCCCAGTACCCACAGTGACCTCTCCCTCCCCCAGCACCCACAGTGACCTCTCCCTCCCCCAGCACCCACAGTGACCTCTCCCTCCCCCAGCACCCACAGTGACCTCTCCCTCCACCTAGCACCCACAGTGACCTCTCTCTTACCCAGCACCCACAGTGACCTCTTCCTCCATCTAGCACCCACAGTGACCTCTCCCTCCACCTAGCACCCACAGTGACCTCTCCCTCCCCAGCTCTAGCAGTGATCCTGCCTACCCCAGCACCCACACTGACCTATCCCTCCCCCAGCACCCACAGTAATTTTTCCCTCCCCCAGTGGCTACCCTCCTGTCCCCTGCAGCACCCACAGGGACCTCCCATCCCAAAAGCAGCACCTACAGTGACCTCTCCCATTGCCAGCGCCCACAGTGGCTTCTCCCAACACCCAGCATCCACTCCCTCCTCCAGTAACCACACTGGCCTACCCTTCCCCCAGCACCCACACTGACCTCTACCTCCCTTAGCAGCAACTATGCCATTCATAGCAGTACCCACAGTGACCTCCCACCCCCAGCACCCACAGCAATCCCACCAATATTCAGCACCCACATTACACTCAACCAGTAACCCCCACTATAGCAAGCACCCAGTACTTGCACCAAGCACCCTGCACCCAATACTCACATCTGGCCTCAATATGGCACTTAGTACTTGCATCAAACAGCCACATGACACCCAATACCTGCACCCCTTCACCCTATAGCTGGCACCCAGTACTCACACCTACATGGCACAGTACTTGCACCCAGCTCTAACATGTCACTCACTACTCACACCTGCACACAGCCTCTACATGGCACCCACTCACATAACCAGTACTAGCACCCGATGTACCTGCACTCAGAACCCACGTGACACACAACACCCACCCAGAGCTAGCACCCAGTGCAGGCATGGCACCAAGTATTTGCACCTATGTGATACCCAGTACCTGCACCCAACACCCACCCACATGTTTCATCTGCAGTAGTTCCAGTTGCACTAAGCCTCCACTTGGTGCCCAGCACCCACACCAAGCACTCACACATGACATCCAGTACTTGCATCCAGAACTCACAAGGGACTGAGTACCTGCAATCAACACCTACATGATGGTTGATACACACCCATACTGCCAGAATCCACATGACACCCTGTGCCAGCACCCAGAACCCACATGGCACCCAGCATCTGCCTTTAGCACCCACATAACAACAAATACCCCACTAGCCAGCACCCATCACCCATATGTCACCATGTACTCATTCCCAGTACCCACTTGGCACTCGGTATTTGCACCTAAGACCCACATACCCCCATAATCAACACCCACATGGCACAGTACTCAAATGGCACCAAGCTCCAAAGCCTTATATGCACCTAGTACCCGTCTATGGCGAGCACTCAAACAGCATCCAGTACCCAATCCTTGGTCCAAACCCATATGAGACTCAGTACTCTCCCATGACACACACCCAGAGCACACATGGCACTCCCTACTCACTCATGTCCAACACTTACATGGCTCCCTGTACCAATTAGCACTCACATGGCACCCACTATTGTTTATCACCATCTGCTACTCATTCAGCACGCAATACTGCATAGCACCCACTGCAAATAAACACCCAATACAATCTAGACCTTGGTACCCAAAGCAGCTTGACACAGACTTTACATTGGCATCTCGGCACCCACTGCAACTTACCACAAAGTGAACCGTTGCGTCTTACCATCTACTGCATCTGGGCACCCACTGCACCTTGGCACTTACTGCAGTTTTGCATCTACTAATGCTTAGCAACCACTGCATGTTGGTAACCACTTATTTGCCTGAAAAGAGGATTGGGTGCTGATCAAGAGGGACAGCGGTCCCAGTAATGAAAGGTGAGTCTGTGCCTCTACAGTGGGCTCCACTGTGCCCACTCTAACCCACTAACAGTGGGCACCTATCACTGCTGATTTGAGGGTGGTAGCACCAAAAGAGTTGGAAGGAGACACACAGTCTGCCTAATACTGCTATAAAGGTGTGTGTGTGTTGGGGGGGGGGGGGGGGGATAAGACTGCCTTATGCTTTATGGAGAGGGGGTATTACATACACAATTTAGTACGATTTATCGATTTCAAATTTGAGCACCACACCCTTGAGTATCCTCTGCGTGGCCCTGCCCCTTCCTGCAGCACCCACACTGACCTCTACTTTTCCCATCAGCCACCCCTTCCCCTCATAGCTGGCACCCAGTACTCACACTCACATGACACCAAGTATCTGCACCCAGGCCTAAAATTGCACCCAGTACTCACACCTGCACACAGCTTCCACATGGCACCCACTATCTGCACCAAGTATCCACTTAACCCGTAACCGCACCCAAAGTACCTGCATTCAAAACCCATGTGATGTCCAAAGCCCACCCATAGCCAGCACCCAGTACAGGCATGGCACCAAGTATTCACACCCATGTCACACCCGGTACCTGCACCGAGCATCCACATGACATCCAGTACATGCACCCAGATCTTACATGGCACTAAGTTCTTGCAATCAACACACGCATGAAACTCGATACCCAAACATAGCCAGAACCCACATGACACTCAGTACTTACACCCAGAACCCACATGGCACCCATCATCTGCATTCAGCAGCATGACAATCAATTCCCCCCCCCCCCCCCCTAGCCAGAAATGAGGAGGGGGGGCATGCAGGGGAAGGCATTGCCAGGCCCCTTTTTTAAATTTGAGCACCCCCCACTTAAGGACCCTCTGCACGGCCCTGTCAGTGACCCCTGACCTACATACACAGGTGAATCAAATTATGAGAAAGATTATATAAGGGGGTCAATTGTAAGTTTCCTTCCTCTTTTAATTTTCTCTGAAGAGTAGCAACATGGGGGTCTCAAAAAAAAACTCTCAAATGACCTGAAGACAAAGATTGTTCACAATCATGGTTTAGGGAAAGGATACAGAAAGCTGTCTGTTTCCACTGTTAGGAACATATTGAGGAGATGAAAGACCACAGGCTCAATTCAAGTTAAGGCTCGAAGTGGCAGACCAAGAAAAATCTCGGATAAACAGAAGCGACGAATGGTGAGAACAGTCAGAGTCAACCCACAGAGCAGCACCAAAGACCTACAACATCATCATGCTGCAGATGGGGTCACTGTGCATCATTCAACCATTCGGCACACTTTACACAAGGAGATGCTGTATGCAGAGGAAGCGTTTTCTCTGCCCACAGCAGAGCCGCTTGTGGTATGCTAAAGCACATTTGGACAAGCCAGCTTCATTTTTCAATAAGGCGCTGTAGACTGCTGAAACTAAAATTGAGTTATTTGGGCATAACAAGGGGCGTTATGCATGGAGGAAAAACAACATAGCATTTCAAGAAAAACACCTGCTACCTACAGTAAAATATGGTGGTGATTCCATCATGCTGTGGGGCTGTATGGCCAGTGCAGGGACTGGGGATCTTGTCAAATTAAGGGACCAATGTCCAGGAATCAGTGACAAAGCTGAAGCTGCGCCGGGGCTGGATCTTTCATCAAGACAACGACCCTAAACATTGCTCAAAATTAACTAAGGCATTCATGCAGAGGAACAAGTACAACGTTCTGCAATGGCCTTCTCAGTCCCCAGACCTGATTATAATTGAACATCTGTGGTGTGAGTTAAAGAGAGCTGTCCATGCTCGGATGCCATCAAACCTGAATGCACCTGCCTAATTTTGTTTAAATAATTGTTGCACACTTTCTGTAAATCCAATAAACTTAATTTCACTTCTCACATATCACTGTGTGTGTCTCCTATATGATATATTTAACTGACATTTTTTATCGTAACAACCAACGATTTATACAGGAAAATCATGACGATTAACAACGTTGCCCAAACTTTCGCATCCCACTGTATATTCCTCCTCTTCCATTTATTTCCCTGCCTAGCTGCTTATCTGAAACCTGACCCCTGCTCACTTGTGTTTACAAGCAAAGCTGAGGTGGCTCAGCGATTGGAGGAGAAAATATAAAAAAGATAAGGGCAGAAATGACATCAGTATTTAGCCTCAGCTGTGGGCAAAATACATGGCCCCCACCAGGAACAGAATTCTCTTAATTTACTATATAAAATTCGCTGAAATCAAAACGTGGACAGTACAATACATGTGTTCTGCTAGTAGATCAAGTATTTATCTACTTATATATGTGTTTTTTTTCCCTGGCATAGTATGGCTAATCCTACTGCTTAAAGCGGTATCGTCGCCATAAAAATCAAATTTCAACAGCAACAGGTCTGAGTGTATTAAGTGATAAAGATGCTAAGCCTGCACTCAAAACTTTCAAAACTTTTTCTGCTGTTATGATTTGGAGTTATCACATACTTAAGGAACACTGGCCTTTTAGTAGTCCGTGCCAAAGAATTGCATGCTGGAGGTTCTTTTTATCTGTAATATATTCCTCCTCTTCCCTTTATTTTCCTGCCAGCTGCTTATCTGAAACCTAATCCCCTACTCACTTGTGTTTACAAGCAAGGCTGAGGCGACTCAGCGATTGGAGGAGACAAGAAAAAAAGTAAAGGGCAGAAATGACATCATGAGTTAGCCTTAACTGTGGGCAAAAGACATGGCCCCCACCAGGAACAGAATTCTCGTCATTTACTATATAACATTCACTGAAATCAAAACAAGGACAGTATAATACATGTGTTATGTAAGTAGATCAAGTATTTATCTACTTATATATGTTTTTTTCTCTGGCATAGTATGGCTGATCCTACTGCTTTAAAGAGACTCTGTAACAAAATTTTCAGCCTTAGTTCTTCTATCCTATAAGTTCCTTTGCCTGTTCTAATGTGCTCTGGCTTACCGCAGCCTTTCCTAATTGCATAGTGGCTGTGTTATCTCTGTTATATGATCTAATCTGTTTTCTTCTGTCGGCTCTGTCGGGCTAAGGCTGGAATGTGTGGAATGTGCAGGGCTGCTTGTGATTGGATAGAAGCGATACACACCCCCTGCAGGCCCCCTGCAGGCTCTGTATGACTCACACACTCTGCTTATGTGAGCCTATCACAAGTTGCTTAGTTTGTTTGTAAACACTGCCTAAAACTGTTAATTACAAGCCAGGATTGCAGCAGAGAGTGGCAGAAACAGCACAGAGGGGCCCAGGAGAACATAATGAATAGACTGGTATGCTTTTTGCTGCAAAAATTTTAGAGTACAGATTCTCTTTAAATATGTGCATTGCTGGTAATATGAGCATTGAATAGTAGACAATAGTAGAAAACAGTTTCTCTTGAGGACCGTGGTCTTAAACCCCCAAGTGACCAGGCCATTTTTTGCTAATTAGGCCACTGCAGCTTTAAGGCCTCGCTGCAAGGCCATACAATTCAGCACACAAGTGGTTCCCCCCCCCCTTTTCTGCCCACCAACAGAGCTCTCTGTTGGTGGGCTATGATCACCAGGATGTTTATTTAAATTTGTATAAATATTTATTCCTTTTTTCCTAAAAAAATATTTTTTAATTTATTTTTATTCCCTCCCTTCCCCTGCCAGCCATTCAGCATGATCGGCTGTGATACCGTGATAGGCTTCAGCCTATAACAGCGGATCACTTTTCTGCTTCCCAGGGGGACAGCTGAGCGACACGGCTGTCCCCAGTAAAGCGCTGCATTAAATCACAGCGCTGTACATTGTTATTAGATGGTGGTTTCACCGTTAAAGAGACTCCGTAACAAAAATTGCATCCTGTTTTTTATCATCCTACAAGTTCCAAAAGCTATTCTTATGTGTTCTGGCTTACTGCAGCACTTTGTACTATCACAGTCTCTGTAATAAATCAACTTATCTCTCACTTGTCAGACTTGTCAGCCTGTGTCTGGAAGGCTGCCAAATTCTTCAGTGTTGTGGTTCTGTGATGCATCTCCCCCCTCCTGGCCCCTCTCTGCACACTGCTGTGTGTTATTTAGATTAGAGCAGCTTCTCTCTTCTCTCTTATCTTCTACAAGCTGGATAAATTATCCTCTGAGCTGGCTGGGCTTTCACATAGTAAGGAATTAAAGACAAGGGCAAAGCTGTTTGCAGGAAGAAAAGAGCAGCCTGAAACTTCAGTGCATGAGAGATGCAGGGGGAAAGAAACACACAAATGATCTCTTGAGATTCAAAAGGAATGCTGTATACAGCCTGCTTGTGTATGGATGTATTTTCTATGTGTGGGCATACTGTACATCAACCTACTTCCTGTTTTGGTGGCCATTTTGTTTGTTTATAAACAAACTTTTTAAAACTGTTTTTAACCACTTTAAATGCGGCGGGGAGCGGCGAAATTGTGACAGAGAGTAATAGGAGATGTCCCCTAACGCACTGGTATGTTTACTTTTGTGTGATTTTAACAATACAGATTCTCTTTAACAGTCCCTAGCGGTGATTGCCACTGGGAGACTGATGGCAGAACTCCGTCATTCAAGCGGGGATGCGTTCACATCGGCGCGCGCGATCCCCTGCAATCTCCGCCCCCAGCACTTCATGTTAATTGGCGTGGAGTGGTCTTGGGGCTGCCACGCTGCTCACGCCAATTGGCGTTGAGCAGTCATTAGGCAGTTAAAGGACATCCGAGGTGACAATAAAAAAATGAGGTAAGCAATTGTATCTATCCTCCTTCTTCTAAAAATGACTTTATTTAGCTGTCCCACGGTTTTATTTTATATTTAAATCTACTTTTTAAGTTTTTACTGTTTCATGGCCTCTTCTCAATGACACATTCATTGAAGTATGCCAGAGCTAAAATCTATGAACCATTGACCCTTTATTCACTTCCAGGAAAGTTGTTTTATGGCTGCAATTCCTTATCACGGAGGGTTACGCTATAGTCTGACCCGGTCCCGACCCAGACAGAAACTGTCACTTTCACACCTGGGGCTTGATTCATAAAGCAGTGCTAACCTAGTTAGCACGCCTAAAGACTTTGGGCGTGTTAAGTAGGGTGCTAACTAGGTTAGCACCGTTTTGAAAATGAACTCACACGCAAAGTTCCGCGCACAAAACTTTGCGCGAACGTCGTGGTGCGCGCGAACCGTCGCACCGCGGTGCAATGAAATTGGCGCACCTGATGCGCCTATAAGGTCGCATGGGGTGTGACCTTAATGTTGCACTATGCGACATTAAAGTCGCATCCCATGCGACCTTATAGGCGCATCGGGTGCGGCTTCGCGCGCACCGTGCTGTGCACATGCAAAGTTTTGCGCTCGGAAATTTGCGCGCGAGTTGATTTTATCATGACCTAACTGAGTTTAGGTGTGATAGAGGGCTTTTCACAAGCGTGCTGTCAGTTAGCACCGCTTTGTGAATCAAACCCCTGATTTTTAACTCTTTCAGACAGAGAAAGAACAAAAGGAACACGGCATAGTTATTTGTGTTCTTGGCACTATGCATACACGTGTCTATCTCATCATGTCACATGTCACCTCGAATGCCCTTTAAAGCGGTATAAAACCCTGACATAATATTCAATAAAAACATGTTTTCCTACTTTTTATATGCCATACGGTTATCACATTTGCTTTTGTGCATAAGTATTATTATTCATAAAAAAATTATACGTTCCCAAAGTACACTTTTTTTGCTCTGAAAGCTGACGTTGCATTTTATTCATAACTGCTTTATTCATCTTCTAACGTGTGCAGAAATGCTTTCTGATGCTTTCTGATTGTCTCGCTGTCTTCAGGAGAGTTTGCAGTGTCAGAGAAGGGTTTGTTTACATTTCTCACTTGATACAATTAAACACAAGATAACATTATCTCTAGTTCAGATTCGTCCACCTTTCCCTGCAGGGGAGTTTCTGATGCTGGGTACACACCATGCATTTTTCCGCTCGATCCGCGAGTCGACTGGGATCGAGACGACTATTTCCGACGTGCTCGATTCGGGCTTCGATCGTTCCTGCCGTCGATTTTGCATACTTAACATGCAAATCGACGGCAGGAATGATCGAAGCCCGAATCGAGCACGTCAGAAATAGTCGAATCGATCCCGATCAACCCGCAGATCGAGCGGGAAACGCATGGTGTGTACCCAGCATTAGGCCTGTGTTAACCCTTTGAATGCTGTTCTAGTAAAAAAAAAAATCTGGTTGTATATAATATGCTGTAAATAGAGTTGGGCCGAACGGTTCGCCGGCGAACGTGGTTCGCGCGAACGTAGGTGGTTCGCGTGCGGGTACCGCACGCGAACCTTTTGCGGAAGAAGTTCGGTTCGCCCCATAATGCACTGAGGGTCAACTTTGACCCTCTACATCACAGTCAGCAGGCCCAGTGTAGCCAATTAGGCTACACTAGCCCCTGGAGCCCCACCCCCCCTTATATAAGGCAGGCAGCGGCGGCCATTATGGCCACTCGTGTGCCTGCATTAGTGAGAGTAGGGCGAGCTGCTGCAGTCTCTCATATAGGGAAAGATTAGTTAGGCTTAACTTCTTCCTGGCTGCATACCTGTTCTGTTCAGTGAGCCCTCAGCCCACTGCATACCTGTACTGTGATCCTGCCACTGCATACCTGTTCAGTGATCCTGCCACTGCATACCTGTTCAGTGATCCTGCCACTGCATACCTATTCTGTTCAGTGAGCCCTCAGCCCACTGCATACCTGTACTGTGATCCTGCCACTCCATACCTGTTCAGTGATCCTGCCACTGCATACCTGTTCTGTTCAGTGAGCCCTCAGCCCACTGCATACCTGTACTGTGATCCTGCCACTGCATACCTGTTCAGTGATCCTGCCACTGCATACCTGTTCAGTGATCCTGCCACTGCATACCTGTTCTGTTCAGTGATCCCTCAGCCCACTGCATACCTGTACTGTGATCCTGCCACTCCATACCTGTTCAGTGATCCTGCCACTGCATACCTGTTCTGTTCAGTGAGCCCTCAGCCCACTGCATACCTGTACTGTGATCCTGCCACTCCATACCTGTTCAGTGATCCTGCCACTGCATACCTGTTCAGTGATCCTGCCACTGCATACCTGTTCTGTGAACCCGCCACTGTATACCTGTTCTGTTCAGTGGACCCGCCACTGTATACCTGTTCTGTGAACCCGCCACTGTATACCTGTTCTGTTCAGTGGACCCGCCACTGTATACCTGTTCTGTTCAGTGGACCCGCCACTGTATACCTGTTCTGTTCAGTGGACCCGCCACTGTATACCTGTTCAGTGAACCCGCCACTGCATACCTGTTGTGTTCAGTGAACCTGCCACTGCATACCTGTTGTGTTCAGTGAACCTGCCACTGCATACCTGTTCTGTGAACCCGCCACTGTATACCTGTTCTGTTCAGTGGACCCGCCACTGTATACCTGTTCAGTGAACCCGCCACTGTATACCTGTTCTGTTCAGTGGACCCGCCACTGTATACCTGTTTAGTGAACACGCCACTGCATACCTATTGTGTTCAGTGATCCTGCCACTGCATACCTGTTCTGTGAACCCGCCACTGTATACCTGTTCTGTTCAGTGGACCCGCCACTGTATACCTGTTCTGTGAACCCGCCACTGTATACCTGTTCTGTTCAGTGGACCCGCCACTGTATACCTGTTCTGTTCAGTGGACCCGCCACTGTATACCTGTTCTGTTCAGTGGACCCGCCACTGTATACCTGTTTAGTGAACACGCCACTGCATACCTATTGTGTTCAGTGATCCTGCCACTGCATACCTGTTCTGTGAACCCGCCACTGTATACCTGTTCTGTTCAGTGGACCCGCCACTGTATACCTGTTCTGTGAACCCGCCACTGTATACCTGTTCTGTTCAGTGGACCCGCCACTGTATACCTGTTCTGTTCAGTGGACCCACCACTGTATACCTGTTCTGTTCAGTGGACCCGCCACTGTATACCTGTTCTGTTCAGTGGACCCGCCACTGTATACCTGTTCTGTGAACCCGCCACTGTATACCTGCTCTGTTCAGTGGACCCGCCACTGTATACCTGTTTAGTGAACACGCCACTGCATACCTATTGTGTTCAGTGATCCTGCCACTGCATACCTGTTCTGTGAACCCGCCACTATATACCTGTTCTGTTCAGTGGACCCGCCACTGTATACCTGTTCTGTTCAGTGGACCCGCCACTGTATACCTGTTCTGTTCAGTGGACCCGCCACTGTATACCTGTTTAGTGAACACGCCACTGCATACCTATTGTGTTCAGTGATCCTGCCACTGCATACCTGTTCTGTGAACCCGCCACTGTATACCTGTTCTGTTCAGTGGACCCGCCACTGTATACCTGTTCTGTTCAGTGGACCCGCCACTGTATACCTGTTCTGTTCAGTGGACCCGCCACTGTATACCTGTTCTGTTCAGTGGACCCGCCACTGTATACCTGTTCTGTTCAGTGGACCCGCCACTGTATACCTGTTTAGTGAACACGCCACTGCATACCTATTGTGTTCAGTGATCCTGCCACTGCATACCTGTTCTGTGAACCCGCCACTGTATACCTGTTCTGTTCAGTGGACCCGCCACTGTATACCTGTTCTGTGAATCCGCCATTGTATACCTGTTCTGTTCAGTGGACCCGCCACTGTATACCTGTTCTGTTCAGTGGACCCGCCACTGTATACCTGTTCTGTTCAGTGGACCCGCCACTGTATACCTGTTCTGTTCAGTGGACCCGCCACTGTATACCTGTTCTGTGAACCCGCCACTGTATACCTGTTCTGTTCAGTGAACCCACCGCATCAGTGCGCATACCTGTGCAGTTAAGTGAACCCACCTACCTACGTGAGTGCACGCAGTGTGATATACCACTCCGTGCATACCCAATATGGACAAAACAGGTAGAGGAAGAGGAAGAGGTAGTGGCAGAGGCAGAGGAAGGCCACCCGGCAGGTCTGCGCGAGGTCGTGTAAATGTAATTTCGCGTGGACCTGGCCCACAGTACAGTGCTCGGAAGAAGGCACGTCCCATCACCTCCCAAGATTGTCAGGACGTGGTTGAGTATTTAGCGACACAGAACACCTCATCTTGCTCAGCCACCAGCGCTACTACTAGCACCACTTCCGCTGCATTTGACACTTCGCAAGAATTATTTAGTGTTGAAATCACTGATGCACAGCCATTGTTGTTACAGCCAGATGAATTTTCACCAGCTAATATGTCTGAGTTACGCGGCAACACTATGGATGTAACGTGTCAGGAGGATGAAGGACCTACTGATGGTGCAAGTTTGGATTTGTCTGAGGCAAGCGAAGCTGGGCAGGATGACTACGATGATGACGGTAATAGGGATCCTCTGTATGTTCCCAATAGAGGAGATGAAGAGGGGGACAGTTCAGAGGGGGAGTCAGAGAGTAGTAGGAGGAGAGAAGTTGCTGAAAGAAGCTGGGGCAGCTCTTCGTCAGAAACAGCTGGTGGCAGAGTCCGGCACCATGTATCGCCACCTATGTACAGCCAGCCAACTTGCCCTTCAGCATCAGCTGCTGAGGTCCCCATAGTGCCCACATCCCAGGGTGGCTCAGCGGTGTGGAAATTTTTTAATGTGTGTGCCTCAGATCGGACCAAAGCCATCTGTTCGCTCTGCCAACAAAAATTGAGCCGTGGAAAGGCCAACACTCACGTAGGGACAAGTGCCTTACGAAGGCACCTGGAGAAAAGGCACAAACAGCAATGGGATGGCCACCTGAGCAAAAGCAGCAGCAGCACACAAAAGAAAAGTCACCCTCCTTCTCCTCTTCCTCCTTCAGGTGCATCATCTGCTTCTGCCGCTTTCTCCTTTGCACCTTCACAGGCACCCTCCTCCACTCCGCCTCTGCCCTTGAGCGGTTCCTGCTCCTCTGCCCACAGCAGCAGTCAGGTGTCCGTGAAGGAAATGTTTGAGCGGAAGAAGCCACTTTTGGCCAGTCACCCCCTTGCCCGGCGTCTGACAGCTGGCGTGGCGGAACTGTTAGCTCGCCAGCTGTTACCATACCGGCTGGTGGACTCTGAGGCCTTCCGTAAATTTGTGGCCATCGGAACACCGCAGTGGAAGATGCCAGGCCGCACTTATTTTTCGAGAAAGGCCATACCCCAACTGCACCGTGAAGTTGAGAGGCAAGTGGTGTCATCTCTTGCGAAGAGCGTTGGGTCAAGGGTACACCTGACCACGGATGGCTGGTCTGCCAAGCACGGGCAGGGCCGCTACATTACCTACACAGCCCATTGGGTGAACCTGGTGGTGAACGATGGCAAGCAGAAAGCGGCGGACCAAATTGTGACACCTCCACGGCTTGCAGGCAGGCCTCCTGCCACCTCCTCTCCTCCTGCTACATGCTCTTCGCTGTCCTCCTCCTCCTCCTTGGCTGAGTGGCAGTTCTCCTCTCCAGCTACACAGCCCCAGCTCCGCAGGGCCTATGCTGCATGCCAGGTACGACGGTGTCACGCCATCTTAGACATGGCTTGTCTCAAAGCGGAGAGTCACACTGGAGCAGCTCTCCTGGCTGCTCTTAAGAAACAGGTGGATCAGTGGCTGACCCCGCACCACCTGGAGATAGGCAACGTGGTGTGCGACAACGGCAGCAATCTGCTTGCCGCTTTGCATATGGGGAAGCTGACACACATACCCTGCATGGCACATGTCATGAATCTAGTGGTTCAAAGATTTGTGGCAAAGTACCCTGGCTTAGCGGATGTCCTGAAGCAGGCCAGGAAGTTCTGTGGGCATTTGAGGCGCTCTTACACAGCCATGGCACGATTTGCAGAAATTCAGCGTAAAAACAACATGCCGGTGAGACGCCTCATTTGCGATAGCCCCACTCGCTGGAACTCGACCCTGCTCATGTTCTCCCGCCTGCTAGAACAGAAGAAAGCCGTCACCCAGTACCTCTACAACTGGAGTAGAACGAAACAGTCTGGGAAGATGGGGATGTTCTGGCCCGACAACTGGACACTGATGAAAAATGCATGCAGGCTCATGCGGCCGTTTGAGGAGGTGACCAACCTGGTGAGCCGCAGTGAGGGCACCATCAGCGACTTAATTCCCTACGCGTACTTCTTGGAGCGTGCTGTGCGTAGAGTGGCGGATGAAGCTGCGAATGAGCGTGACCAGGAACCGTTACGGCAGGAACAGGCATGGGACCAATTTTCATCAGACCCAGCTGTTTCCTCAACACCTGCGGCAGCACAGAGGGGGGAGGAGGAGGAAGAAGAGAGGTCGTGTGCAGAAGACGAGTCAGACTCAGAGGATGATGAGCAAGGTGTTTCTTTGGGGGAGGAGGAGGAGGAGGAGGAGGGGACAGCGGCAGGAGAACAACCGCAGCAGGCGTCGCAGGGGGCTTGTGCTGCTCAACCTTCCCGTGGTATTGTTCACGGCTGGGGGGAGGAGGTTGACTTACCTGACGTCACTGAGGAAGAGCAAGAGGAGATGGAGGGTACTGGATCCGACTTTGTGCAGATGTCGTCTTTTATGCTGTCCTGCCTGTTGAGGGACCCCCGTATAAAAAACCTCAAGGGGAATGAGCTGTACTGGGTGGCCACACTACTAGACCCTCGGTACAGGCACAAAGTGGCGGACCTGTTACCAACTCACCGGAAGGTGGAAAGGATGCAGCACATGCAGAACCAGCTGTCAACTATGCTTTACAATGCCTTTAAGGGTGATGTGACGGCACAACGCCAGCAAGGTACCACTGCCACTAATCCTCCTCCCGTGTCCACGCAGTCAAAGACAGGACGCTCCAGCGATCTCATGGTGATGTCGGACATGCGGACGTTCTTTAGTCCAACGCCTCGCCGTAGCCCTTCCGGATCCACCCTCCACCAACGCCTCGACCGGCAGGTAGCCGACTACCTGGCCTTAAGTGTGGATGTAGACACTGCTGTGAACAGCGATGAGGAACCCTTGAACTACTGGGTGCGCAGGCTTGACCTGTGGCCAGAGCTGTCCCAATTTGCCATCCAACTTCTCTCCTGCCCTGCCGCAAGCGTCCTCTCAGAAAGGACCTTCAGCGCAGCTGGAGGCATTGTCACAGAGAAGAGAAGTCGCCTAAGTCACAAAAGTGTTAAGTACCTCACCTTTATCAAAATGAATGAGGCATGGATCCCGGAGGGCTGCTGCCCGCCCCAAGACTAAGTCAGTCCCCGCACACACAGCATCTCTGCCTGCACGCCGTGTGACTGGCTGCCTGGCCTGCCCCAAAAAGACTAAGTCGCTCCCAGTCCCTCCACACAGCATGTCTGCCTGCAGGCCGCTTCACTACCTTCTCCGCCACCACCAACAGGGTCCGGGACTCCAGGCGGATTGCTGAATTTTTTAGGCCGCTGCTAGCAGCGGCCGCTGTAATAATTTTTATGGTGCGTGTACATGACTGCCTAATTTTTCTGGCTGCACTGAGGGCAGCTGCAACAACAAAAGAAAAGGCATGTACATGCGCCCATTCCCCTTCGTGATCATTACCTTGCCGTGGTGAAGGGGCTTGCGTATCACAATGAAGCAATGACCGGCGCCTAGATGAGTGTCTCGGGGGGCACACAAAAGATAATAAGGTCGTTGCTTCATTGTGGTCAGACCAAATTTGATCAGCTGGACAGTCACTGTTCTGTCATTCAGCTACATCAGCCAGGCCGACCATATGGGCTGTAAAGCCACCAAAACCTGCACTCTCGCCATGGTGCGCACCAGTCCAGCACGGCCGTCACTAGTACAAACAGCTTTTTGCGGTGCGTTACACGGTGAGTTTGGTGTGTCAGTGTGAAGCAGTACCTTAATTACACTACCTGATTGATGTATACACATATTTCACAGATATTACCTTGTAGGAGGGCAAAAAGGTATAAAATATAACTTTTATTTCATTTTGCTAAAATTTATTAGGATACAAATACTACTAATAGTGATCGACGTGATTACAATTGGGTTGATAGATACTGGGTAGCTAGTCAGACGACAAATCTATCAATCTCCCATTGTTTACATTATAAACCCTACACCAATAACCCTACATGTTTCGTTTCATTTAATTAGAAACTTCGTCAGGAGTGATTAATAATAAAGTGCAAAGGTGCCAAAAGTGCTAAAAATAATATAAAGATTATCAAAATCACATAATACACATCATAGTAGCAATAGGTATGGCGGCAAAGCTGCAGCCAAATAGGTGTTCTCTGTTGGGCCTGTCCTTTTATACTGAGGGAAGACTCGCACTGAATTCTGGGGGAGGCGGCCAACAGACCTCCCACTGTCCCACCCATATGCTAGCCATCCATTGGTGAGAATATCAATCAATCTCCACATCACCCAATAGATTCTATTGGGTGATGTGGAGATTGATTGATATTCTCACCAATGGATGGCTAGCATATGGGTGGGACAGTGGGAGGTCTGTTGGCCGCCTCCCCCAGAATTCAGTGCGAGTCTTCCCTCAGTATAAAAGGACAGGCCCAACAGAGAACACCTATTTGGCTGCAGCTTTGCCGCCATACCTATTGCTACTATGATGTGTATTATGTGATTTTGATAATCTTTATATTATTTTTAGCACTTTTGGCACCTTTGCACCTTATTATTAATCACTCCTGACGAAGTTTCTAATTAAATGAAACGAAACATGTAGGGTTATTGGTGTAGGGTTTATAATGTAAACAATGGGAGATTGATAGATTTGTCGTCTGACTAGCTACCCAGTATCTATCAACCCAATTGTAATCACGTCGATCACTATTAGTAGTATTTGTATCCTAATAAATTTTAGCAAAATGAAATAAAAGTTATATTTTATACCTTTTTGCCCTCCTACAAGGTAATATCTGTGAAATATACAAATCAGGTGTGTTGTTTGATGTATACACATGCAAGATGTTTTAAAGCACTTTAGGCCTGTCATTTAGCATTCAATGTGATTTCTGCCCTTAAAACGCTGCTTTGCGTCAAATCCAGATTTTTCCCGGGGACTTTTGGCGTGTATCCCACTCCGCCATGCCCCCCTCCAGGTGTTAGACCCCTTGAAACATCTTTTCCATCACTTTTGTGGCCAGCATAATTATTTTTTTTTTTCAAAGTTCGCATCCCCATTGAAGTCTATTGCGGTTCGCGAACTTTAACGCGAACCGAACGTTCCGCGAAAGTTCGCGAGCCCGGTTCGCGAACCTAAAATCGGAGGTTCGGCCCAACTCTAGCTGTAAATAATCTATTAGAGCAACGAAGAAATGCAGGGTTTCATTCCACTTTAAGGATTACTACTATTGTGGCTGGATAGTGTAATGTAGGGCAGTACTTACCATAAGGCACTGTAGGCCTACAAGCGCCTGATGATGGAAAGGTGGCTCACTCTCCTCCCTCCTCACCCTGCTCTCGGCATCCTATTGATGAGATCTCCCTTCAGTCAGAGGCATCTCTAGCTACCTAATACTGAGGATCTTCTAGATACCTAATACTTGAGGGCACCTCTAGCTACTTAATATTGAGGGTACTTCTAGCTACCTAATATTAAGGGCCACCTGTGGCTACCTATGACAGGCAAGGGAAGTAAGGGAGAAATGACAGCTGTTACAGCCAGCACACTTGCAGTGCAGTTTGGTGGGGGTTAGTAGGTTCATGGAGAGCAAAATCTAAGGTGCAAAAACATCTGTGCCTACGGGCTTCTGTAAGGTAAATCCGGGCCTGGTGTAATGGTTAAGGGCTCTGCCTTTAACACAGGTGACCAGGATTTGAATCTGTTTCCTGTTCAGTAAGCCACCACCTATTCAGTAGGAGACCGTGGGCAAGACTCCCTAACACTACTACTGCCTATAGAACACGCCCTAGTGGCTTCAGCTCTGGCGCATTGAGTCCGCCAGAAGAAAAGCTCAATATAAATGTTCTGTGTCTTGTCTAAGTGGAGAATGTCAAAATTGCACCCAATATGAAAATATTTTGTGTGCCCACTGCCCACTATTGTTTTCCAGCACTGCCTTATTACTTATTGCCTTATTACTCTCTTGGGCATGGTTTACAGCTTCACAGGATGACACTAGAATCCTCCACCACCCCTCTATGATAACACTGATTGATGTTAGAGACCTTATTTATTTTCAAATAAGTTTACAAATAAAATGATAATTGCGTTTATATAAAAATGTAGCACAATGTAGCATGAGGGGGTCAAGTAATTTGGTGCTTTCTGTTTTGTAAGACATTCATTTATGGCTATGCTGATTATTTTCTAGCTTAACTGCTCCGTACATACAGTTGTGTTCAAAATTATTCAACCTCCACTGAAATTGAGTGTTTTGGCCAGTTTGACATTGATTTTGATCATTTCAGTCATCTTGTTTACAATTAAATCAAAGAGGCCTTGTAAGTCAGACAAATATGACATAACATTTATAATGAAATAACCACAAATGTCTTTTCTGTGCTCACATCATTAAGTTTAATTCAACCCTTAAAGAGAGTCTGAAGCGAGAATAGATCTCGCTTCAGACCTCATATATAGCAGGGGCACGTGTGCCCCTGCTAAAACGCCGCTATCCCGCGGCTTAACGGGGGTCCCTGTCACCCCAAATCCCCTTCATAATGCGGGGGAGCGCTTCCGCATTGGGGCAGGGCTAACCGCCGCAGCCCTGCCCCACGCGCGTCTGTCAGCGCGTATCTCCGCCTCTCCCCCGCCCCTCTCAGTCTTCCTTCACTGAGAGGGGCGGGGGAGAGGCGGCGATGCGCGTCTTATAGACGCGACTGGAGGCAGGGCTGCGGCCGTTAGCCCTTGCCTCCAGGAAGCAAAGTCCACGACCAACTTTGCGACCAACTTTTGCGGGGGGTGGGCTGGGGGTAAAGGGACCCCCGTTTAGCCGCGGGATAGCGGCGTTTTAGCAGGGGCACACGTGCCCCTGCTATATATGAGAGCTGAAGCGAGATTTAGTCTCGCTTCAGTGTCTCTTTAAGTGACATTCATTCTTAGTACTTAGTACAACATCCTTTTCCAGTTCCAACAGCTTTTAAACGTGAAGCATAGCTTGGCACAAGTGTCTTGCAGCGATGTACGGGTATCTTAGCTCATTCTTCATTGGCAAAAGCCTCCCGTTCAGTCACATTCTTAGGTTTGCCTGTTGCTACTGCTTTCTTTAAGTCCCACCAGAGGTTCTCAATCAGATTTAAGTCTGGTGACTGCAATGCCCACTCCAACCTTTAATCTGCAACCATGCTCTAGTAGACTTGGAGGTATGCTTGGGATCATTGTCCTGTTGAAAGGTCTAATATCTCCCAAGCCTCAGGTTTGTGACGGACTGCATCACATTTTCTTCCAATATCTCCTGGTACTGAAGATAATTCATGGTACCTTGCACACGCTGAAGCTTCCCTGTTCCTGCAGAAGCAAAACAGCCCCAAAGCATGATTGACCCCAGGCCATGCTTCACAGTAGGCAAGGTGTTCTTTTCTTCATAGGCCTTGTTCTTCCTCCTCCAAACATAGCGTTGATCCATGGGCCCAAACAGTTCGAATTTTGTTTCATCAGTCCACAGAACACTATCCCAAAACTTTTGTGGTAGTGTTCTGTGGACTGATGAAACAAAATTAGAACTGTTTGGGCCCATGGATCAACGCTATGTTTGGAGGAGGAAGAACAAGGCCTATGAAGAAAAGAACACCTTGCCTACTGTGAATCATGGCGGGGCGTCAATCATGCTTTAGGGCTGTTTTGCTTCTGCAGGTACAGGGAAGCTTCAGCGTGTGCAAGGTATCATGAATTCTCTTCAGTACCAGGAGATATTGGAAGAAAATGTGATGCAGTCCGTCACAAACCTGAGGCTTGGGAAACGTTGGACCTTTCAACAGGACAATGATCCCAAGCATACCTCCAAGTCCACTAGAGCATGGTTGCAGATTAAAGGCTGAAACATTTTGGAGTGGCCATCGCAGTCACCAGACTTTATTATTATTATTATTTTTTTTATTTTTTTATTTATATAGCGCCAACATCTTCCGTAGCGCTGTACATAGTACAAACAAATAATGGGGAACAAATATACATAAGAAATACAAGACACTGTACAGTCATGACATTGAATAGAATAAATACAGATACATACATAGTTGATATGTAGTTGGTACATATACATATGTTAAAATTACAGCAGTCTGAGAAACACTAGGAGGAGGTCCCTGCCCTTGCGAGCTTACAATCTAGAGGGTAGTGGGGAGGAAACAAAGGGGAAGGAAACACCAGGATTAGTGGGTGAGCCAGTGTGCCTTCAGTGCTGCCTATAGCAAATTATAGGCTTTTCTGAACAGGTGTGTTTTCAGAGTACGTTTGAAGGTTTCCAGACTCGTGGCATGACGAACCGGCTGAGGGAGAGAGTTCCAAAGGAGAGGGACCGCCCGTGAGAAGTCTTGGATGCGAGAGTGAGAGGAGGTGACTAGGCTGGAGGACAAAAGGGTCTCCTGTGAGGAACGGAGGGTCCGAGCGGGGAGGTATCTGGAGATTAAAGAGGAAATGTATGGAGGCGACAGCTTGTGTAGAGCTTTGTATGCAAGTGTGAGAAGTTTAAACTGGATCCTTTGGGCAACTGGTAACCAGTGGAGGGATTGGCAGAGAGGGGCTGCCTCAGAGGATCTAGAAGAGAGGTGGATGAGACGGGCCGCAGAGTTTAGTAGGGATTGGAGAGGTGCCAGTCTGCTTTTTGGTAGACCACAGAGTAGGGTGTTGCAGTAATCAAGACGGGAGATGATTAGGGCATGCACAAGCATTTAACTTATCAGACTTAAATCTGATTGAGAACCTCTGGTGGGACTTAAAGAAAGCAGTTGCAGCGCACAAGCCTAAGAATGTGACTGAACTGGAGGCTTTTGCCCATGAAGAATGGGCTAAGATACCCGTAGATCGCTGCAAGACACTTGTGTCAAGCTATGCTTCACGTTTAAAAGCAGTTATAACTGGAAAAGGATGTTGTACTAAGTACTAAGAATGAATGCCACTTGGGGGTTGAATAAAACTGATAATGATGTGAGCACAGAAAAGACATTTGTGGTAATTTCATTATAAATATAATGTTATATTTGTCTGACTTACAAGTGCCTCTTTGATTTACTTGTAAACAAGATGACTGAAATAATCAAAATCAATGTCAAACTGGCCAAAACACAGTGGAGGTTGAATAATTTTGAACAGGACAACTGTATAAGGAAGGCAAATGCCCATTTGGGCATGATTAAGAAAATACAGACAAGGTTGAATGAAAGGGACCATAGCTTTACTGTTGTGAGGCAAGAATTGGTTTATTTGTCATGGTGAAATCCTGGCATCATGTTTGATTCTCTATAACTCTATTGTAAATCAGAGGTCATTTACTGAAGATACCACTGCAGATAGAATCAGGGATTGTTCCTAGTAAGTGAGAAAATAATTTGTCAAAAGAATAACTCAACGCTTCTAGTAAAACAGCTATGAGTGCCAAGCAATTGCCACATACAGATGCCAAGATTCCCATTTGTTGCTATGGATTGGAACTGTGGATTTGGAAAGTAAAAGAAGCAATCAATGACACCAGTTCCTAAGCTGACCAGTGCTGTACAAGTGATTCATTTATACATAGTTTGTGGAGAATATACTTATTGTCCTGGCTTAGCTTCAGAGCATTGCCTTTCAGGACATCTAGAAGCAACTTCACAGTCATTCAGCAATCCTGTGCAGGTAATTACTCTAAGTTTGTTTTTCGAAACTGTTACTTGAAGAAACGTATGTGGAACTTTGTGGTATGGCATATGAAATCTTTGGTCGGCTAAGCAAAGGTGATTTGAGC
This sequence comes from Hyperolius riggenbachi, assembly GCF_040937935.1. NCBI lineage: Eukaryota > Metazoa > Chordata > Amphibia > Anura > Hyperoliidae > Hyperolius > Hyperolius riggenbachi. Next base: position 489,078,131 of record NC_090646.1, on the reverse strand, counting down.
GTTCTACTGTACATGCACCTGTACATTCTATGATCAGTCTCCACAACTCACCACCTTGGGCAACTTATTCATCCAGCCAGGTGACGGGGATATGTAAGTGCCGCCGCTACTTCAATGTTTAGTAAAACATTTTTCAAAAAATCAAGTAGAGTAGAAATGAAGCCAAAAAACACAACTCTGAACTCTGGGGTTTATCAGACATACAGCAATTGTACAGCTCTAGGAACAGGAAGGCAGTTGAACTGGAAAAGTTTACAGAGGTAAAATAAAATCTATGTCACAAGTGTGTACAATTTCAGTTTCAAAGTCTATCCAGTTGTAAAGTGGTAGTATAATTTCTTTAGTTTCTGACATGTCACACTTAATCTTACTCCTGTCCTGTTAAACACTTACAGGTTGATTCACTAACTTTCAGCGCACTGGGTGCGACGTTTACAGGGCAGCGGGTGCGACGTTATCGTAGCACCGCGCACTATTACCAGCTGCGCGCGCACTGCTCTGGGCTGTGTGCGATGTAGCTTTGCGGGACTATTAGTGCCTGTAAAGCTACTTATAGGGCACTAAGTGGCTGTTCACTCCGGCGCTATTACGTAGCACCGGATAGTGAATCAAGCCCTTACTGTGTTTACAATTGTAGCCGTTTTTAAAGGGTAACAGTATTTCATCTGCTTTGTCTACATACATGTGTGGTCACGCTGGCTACCCAGTTATAAAAGGCATATGTTATTTTGGCTACATTTACTGGGATGCTACATACTACTAAATACTACGTCTGACTACCAAATACTGGGGGCACCTCTGACCACCAAATACTAGGGGCCCTCTGGTTACCTATATTGGGATGCTAGCTTTGTCTAACTATACTGGTGGACCTCTTCTTACCTAATTCTGGGGGTACATCTGAGCACCTATATTAGGAGCTACCTCTATTTTGCACCTATATTGCACCTATATTGGGAACTAACTACTGGTTGGTACCCCTTGGCTACCTATACCAGGGGCTATCTGATACTAGAGGCACATCTGGCTACCTAATACTGGGGGCTATCTCTGACTACCTAATACTGAGGGGCAACCAACTAGTGGGTGGTATCTCTGGCTACCTATGCTGGGGAGCTACCTCTGGCTACATATACCTGGAGCTACCTCTGGCTATCTGATACTAGAGGCAACTCTAGCTTCCAAATATTTATTATTATTTATTTCTGAAGCGCCAACATATTCCGTGGCGCTGTACAAAGTAGAAAAACAAACAAGGGATACATAATAATACAGACAATGATATACATCATTTATGGACACTGGTACAAAATACAGAACTGGTAGTTGCAATGAGAAATGTAACATGATGAATAAAATGTATAACAGAGTGTAAGCTATGAATAAAATCCCAAGATACAAAAGGGTGAGAGAGCCCTGCCCTTGCGAGCTTACAATCAAAAGGAATGGAAAATACCGTAATATTTAGGGCTCCTCTGGCTACCTGTGGGCCTAAATTGTGGGGAAAAATTATACACAAGGTTCAAAGCAATACAAAAAGGAAAAGGAGATTACAACACAGAAAAAAAGTTGGGAAATCAGTATACATGACCTTGTGTTGTCCTTGTCCCAGCGATCCTTAATGTTATACATAATACGTATCTTCAGCACATGATGTAGGTGGGTGAAAAGTTTCTCATCCTATTTCTGAAATCTTTAATCCAAATTATAACCTAGAAATAACAGTGTGTAAAAATTAACTACATTCCACCTCAATAGCAGTTTCCTCTGTACAGGATCTCGAGCACTTGGGGAAGAAGCCAGGGCAGCAAGATTCTTCAGTTCCTCCAGCATGTGGAATTGGCTGAAGGACCTGGTGAGTATCCATGTTTTATTGCTGCACATGAAGAAGCAGATGGGGTTAAGCATGATAACTACTAGCCAACTCTACATATCATTTTTAGAAAGCATAACAGAGTTCCATAAGGTGACACATACTTTGCGGCTGCTTGCACATGACCTACAGTATATACAATTAGTTATAACTCATAACCTGTGTTAAATGTAAATATACTTCATAGTTTAGTTTGTGATTTACAAAGTGTCTCATCTCAGGGATCTCAAATGCTTAAAGGACAATCGAAGTGAGAGGTATATGGAGGCTGCCATATTTATTTCCTACTAAGCAATACCAGGGTGCCTGGCAGTCCTGCTGCTTCTCTGCCTCTAATACTTTTAGCCATAGACCCGGAACAAGCATGCAGCAGATCGGGTGTTTCTGACATTATTGTCAGATCTGACAAGATTAGCTGCATGCTTGTTGCTGGTGTGATTCAGACACTACTGAAGCCAAATAGATCAGCAGGGCTGCCAGGCAGCTGGTATTGTTTAAAAGGAAATAAATATGGCAGCCTCCGTATTCTTCTCACTTCAGTTGTCCTTTAAGTGACCTTCAGACAGGCTTAGGAAGGCCAGATTACAAATCTTTGTTCTTCTGAACATTTGATTATTTACCCCACTCAGGGACAGTTTGTGGAAAAATTGCTGGTGCTGTACGCATGGATAATAATAAGAAGAATTCATTTAAAGAATATAACAGTATTGTCACGGACGGTTGCGGGGCCGCAAGGGCGTCCTGGAACCGCCCGTGAAGAAAAAGCGATCGCACTCGATTCCCTGCATCGATTGCGCTTCAAATCGATACAATCTGGGTTGAGTGTGTAGGGGCAGCTGAAGTCCTTTTCTTAGCAGAGAGAGAGCACCATCCTAAAGGCTGGATGACTCTTTTGATATGCTAATGAGCCTGAGCCTAATCTGCCCCGGAGAGTCCCTGGCTTCAAGCTGTGCTGATGGCCCATCCATCAGGTATAAGGTGACAAGCACCATGGCAGAAGCAATCTAGTTGGGCTAAAAGCCAGACCCGCTGGCTCCCTCCCAGCAGGGGAGGTGACACCTAGCTGGCTGCCCCAAACTTCAAAGAGCCTTTGCCTGGGAATAACCTGAGTCTCCTAGCATATCCATAACTTCCCAGATCTGTCATATTTCTGGGGTTCCTGAGATGGCAGCTTCGCCAAACGTGGGGGAAGTGTAGCATGAGCCCCGGTGCTGGTTCTGAGGAAGTTTCAGAACATTCGGAGGTAAGGACTGCCAGTGAGGCAGTTTGAAAGTGCCCTGATGATACCACAGGGGTCCCACCCCTCATGTCTGGTATCAGGGCGCTGGGTAAATCGAGGCAGACCTGAAAATGTTAATAAATCTGCCCTGACCTGTACGGTTCTGTGAGATAGAGCCCATATATGGGTAGATATGATTTCTAGTCCCCAGGACAAAGGGAGGGCTCATCTCATCTTCTAAGGGGGTGTGTGGCTCCCCGCCCTCACTCCCTCCTACTGAATCAGGGGCATAAGAATGGCAGAGGACCCAAACTCAGTGTCCTCCACACTGAAACATCTTGAACTCATCAGGTGCCAGCTTGAGGATATGCTGGCATCCACCTGGTCTGAACTCTGAACTCTGATTGAAACCCAGAACTCTGATTTTTCCCCCAAAAAGGACATCTTTCCAGGAACTAAGTATTTTTCTCCATTCTTTTATTTTTATACTGGCTATTACTGTCTTAATAATTGTGATTTTAATAATTGTCTGTATATATTAATTATTTATATTGCGTGAATAAACGACTTTCTCCAAGTCATTCACTGTCCGCTACCCTGCTTATCAGCACACACAGAACTGATCCCGGGTCTCTGAAGATACGCTACTGTTTGTTGTTGGCTAGACAGAATACCGTGTGTTTAACCGTTTTATTCGCAGGACTAGTCAGTTAGTGGGCTCCACGGTCCCATGGTAACCGCGGTGGTGGCAGTTTACTCTGAACCAGTGGGTGAAGTTGTAATCACCCGTGTCTCACAGGCTCCCTTCTGAGTTGACTGCGACCAGAGTTCGCACGATCTGTGCGCTGGCACCGTTTAGAAGGCTAAGTGCGGTCAGCCACTAGGGCTCCTGTGACAGTGTTAGGCAGCGGTTGGGACCTGTGTTGTGCTGAAAGTATCTACGATAGCGCTAGCGCTATCGAGAAACGAACTAATTAGTTGGTGTAGCTGGAAGGCAATATATTTTTGATATATACAGAGAGACTGTGTAGCCAGTACCCCTCCCCAAAAGTTTTATTTTATTTGGCATGGAAATGTCCGGGAACTACAAGAAAATGTGCCTGGCGGACCTGCAAAATCTTTGCCAAGAGAGAGGCATGGATGTCGGCCGCAAGACACAACGGGACCTGGTAACGGAATTGTTTCAATGGGATACCCAGCAACTGCGGGAGCTGGGGGTGTCCGCTGAAGTGGATACCAGCACATCTGACCCAAGTCAAGGGGAACCAGAGACTGGAGATTCTGCGCATACGGAGGTTGAGCATCCTGCGGGCCCTGTTGCAACAGTTACGCCAGAGACTGTCAGTATGGACCCCAATCCCAGAGTTTCTGAAAGAACTCGCCTGGAACCGGCCAGTACTGGACTGTCCGTTTGTACTGATCCGCTAATGCAGCAGGCATTACAAAAGCTGATGGACACTGACCTGGACAAGTACCTGCAGTACATGCGTGAGGAGCGCCAATCTGCAGAAGCGCGGACAGAGCGCCAAATGCGGGAGGAACGGGAGCGGCAAGCTGCTGCTGCTGCTGCTGAACGCCACGCGGAGAGGGATGCCGCTGAGCGGGAACGCCAACGACAACATGAGCTCAACATGGCAAAGGTTCAACAGGCCAGCCGGAGTTCACCGCCCAGCCTCCCTGCTGAAGGAGCTGCACCACCCGTAAGTGCAAAATTTTAATTTGCTAATATTGAAAAAGACACAGACATTGACTTGTTTTTGCGGTCTTTTGAAAAAGCATGCCGTCAGTATCGTCTGTCCCAAGACCAGTGGGCCAGACATCTGACACCTTTGCTGCGCTACAAAGCGCTTGATGCCTTCGCAGAATTGCCTGCGGAGAAGGATAATGATTATGCTGCTATAAAAGACGCTATCAATACTAAGTACCAGCTGACGCCAGAAGCCTATCGGAAAAAGTTCAGGGCCTGGCAGAAAAAGTCTTCTGATTCGTACCGAGATGTGGCCAGCAGCTTGCTCACCACACTACGCCAGTGGACTCTAGGCCTCACCAAAGGGTCTTATGGCGTCCTGGAGGACTTGATAGTCCTCGAACAATTTCTGAACATTTGCCCTGCTGATGTACGACAGTTTGTGTTAGAACGCAGGCCGGCTTCAGCCACTGTCGCTGCAGACCTTGCTGAGACTTTTGCAACTACCCGGGTGGCTGATACCCGCAGAACTGTCCCATCCAGCTGGAGAGGAGGTCAGCCCAATACCTCGACAGACTCTCCTGCCCCTGTGAGCCGTCAGCCACAGAGGCCACCCAGCACAGCTGCTGCACCCAGGTCTGCAGCCCCTGGAGAGGTCACCTGTCACTACTGCCACAAGACGGGACACATGAAGTTCACCTGTCCGGAGCGGAGGCAGACCACCCCAGCACCTGGACCACCCGCACCTCGCCCGCGGCAGACACCCCCCGCCAGTGTACCCCAACCAGGAGCCGCATCCAACCTGATGTTTGCCAAGGGGGCAGGGAACTCCCCCATCACAAGCAATCACCAGCTGGTTACGGTGAATGACCAGCTTGTCACTGGTTTCCGTGACACCGGAGCAGATGTCACTCTGGTGCGTGCACACCTTGTCCCCGCAGAGGCCATCATTCCTGACCAGTACCTCACCCTCACTGGAGTGGGGGGCACTCTTTCTCACATTCCCCAAGCCCGGGTGTCCATCGACTGGGGGGTGGGGGTCCACGAGAAGGTTGTTGGGATCCTGGACCAACTGCCGGTCCCTGTTTTGCTGGGGACCGACTTGGGCACGCTGGTGTCGTGCTATGAACCTGCACCAAGCCCTGTGGAATGCCAGGACGGAGACGGACTCTCTGCCCACACCCAGGTACTTTGCACCCAGGGGCAAGAACAGGGGGGAGGTGGGTTGAACGTGCCCAGTTCACGGGTACCTGTGTTTGATGTACAAACTGTCTGTGATGAAAATGTTCCTGTTACTGTTATTAATGCTTGTGACAATGATGTAGGTAATGCCAATATGTGCCATTCTGAAGGGATACCTGTGCTAGCGGTAACACGCAGCCATACTGCTCAGACCCTGAGCTCAGAACAGGTAGAGGAGGTCCCGGCCTCCTCCCCCTCCTCTGACCACAGGGATGGTACCCTTCAGCCACTAACCTCATACGCCACGGGCCAGCTGGCTGAGAGTGAGAGTGCTGCATTTGTGCAAGCACTCCAGACTGACCCTAACCTCGAGGCCCTCAGAAAACAGGCTTCTGAGCCCCTCACAGACGAGGCTACGTTCAAGGTATACTGGGAAGGTGGGAAGTTGTACAGTGAGCCTGTACACCCCACCGAAGGTGAAATGGGGATGGGTACCAAGTTGCTTGTGGTACCTAGTGCCTTCCGGGGGCATGTGCTGAAGTCCGCACATGACATTCCCCTGGCCGGGCACTTGGGGATCCACAGGACCCTTGATCGTATCCGGGGACATTTCTACTGGCCTCAAATGCGGATAGATGTGACGAACTACTGCCGCTCATGTACCATTTGCCAAAAGGTAAAAAGGGCTGGGAATCCCCGCAAAGTTCCCTTGTGTCCACTGCCAATCATAGGTGAGCCCTTTCACAGAGTGGCAGTCGACATAATTGGACCGTTGCCCACTCCCAGCAGCAGTGGCAAAAGGTACATCCTGACGGTGGTGGATTACGCCACCCGCTATCCTGAGGCCATGGCACTTTCCTCCCTGAGAGCGGACAAGGTAGCCGACGCGCTACTTAACATTTTCTCCCGAGTCGGGTTCCCTGCAGAGATGCTCTCCGATCAGGGAACCCAGTTTATGTCCGGACTCATGGAGGCCCTGTGCAAAAAGATACAGATGACGCACATTGTCTCCAGTCCCTACCACCCGCAGACCAATGGACTGTGTGAAAGGTTCAACGGGTCGCTGAAGCAAATGCTGACCACGTTTGTTGAGTCGCAAGGTGGGGACTGGGAACGATACCTGCCTCATCTGTTGTTTGCATACCGGGAGGTGCCGCAGGAATCTACCGGGTTCTCCTCGTTCGAGCTCCTGTATGGTAGGAATGTCCGAGGACCCCTGCAATTGATGCGGGAGACGTGGGAGGGCAAGGGGGACCCCACAGATGTCTCTGTAGTTGATTATATCCTCAAGTTCAGGGACAAGATGGAGTCCCTCACAGAAATGGTAATGGAAAACATGGCCCAGGCTCAGGCCAAACAAAAACTCTGGTATGACCGCACTGCTGGAGAGAGGTCATTTGAAGTAGGTGACAAAGTGTATGCCCTTCTTCCAGTGAGGCAGAACAAGCTGCAAGCGGCCTGGGAGGGACCCTACACTATAGTGCAACGGTTAAACTCTCTGACATACCTGGTGAACATGGGAGGCAGGAAACAGAAAAGCTTTCATGTCAACATGCTGAAGGCCCACCATGACAGGACCAAGTATGTGCTGCCAATGTGCAGCCGGTTAGAGCAAGGAGAGGCAGACCCCCTGTTAGACCTGCTGGCTGACATACGAGATGTGGACAGCGACCTAAGCGTCAATCCACAACTCTCCTCGTCCCAGCAAGAGCAGTTGCAGGAGGTGCTGGGTCCATACCAGCACACCTTCTCCTGTGCCCCGGGGCGGACCAGTCTGGCAGTGCATAGGGTAGATACGGGCACCCATCCCCCCATCAGGCAATCCGCTTACCGCGTCTCCCCAGAGGTGCAAGCGGACATGCAGAAAGAGGTGAGGGAGATGCTGGAGCTAGGGGTGGTTCAAAAGTCCTGTAGTGCCTGGGCAGCCCCTGTTGTCCTGGTCCCCAAGAAGGACCAGACAACTCGGTTCTGCGTGGACTACAGGAAGTTGAACGCCATCACCACTACAGACGCCTACCCCGTGCCTCGCATCGATGAGTTGTTGGATACGCTGGCGTCCGCCAGGTACCTATCAATCATGGATCTGAGCCGGGGGTACTGGCAGATACCACTTGCACCTGACGCGAGGCAGAAGTCGGCCTTCATCACCCCTTTTGGCCTCTTCGAGTTCACGATGATGCCCTTTGCGATGAAGAACGCTCCTGCCACGTTTCAGCGGGCCGTAAACGACCTGCTGGAGGGACTGCAAGGGTTCGCTGTAGCGTACTTGGATGACATTGCGGTGTTCAGCCCCACCTGGGAGGAACACCTCAAACACCTGTCCCAGGTACTAGAGAGGCTGGCTGCAGCCAATCTGACAGTTAAGCCGAGTAAGTGTCAGATTGGTATGACCGAGGTGCAGTACTTAGGTCACCGGGTGGGGGGTAACACCCTGAAACCTGACACGGGAAAGGTTGACGCCATCCTGGCATGGCCTCGGCCTATCACGAAAAAGCAGGTCCAGGCGTTCCTGGGGACCGCCGGCTACTATAGGAAATTTGTTCCAGCCTATAGTACCTTAGCGAAACCCCTGACCGATGCCACTAGCAAGAAACACCCCAAGGTTGTTAGCTGGACCCCCGCTTGCGAGAACGCCTTCCAAGCCTTGAAGCAGGCACTCGCAAGCGCCCCGGTGCTTCAAGCCCCAGACTTCAGTCGTCGGTTTGTTGTGCAAACCAATGCCTCTGACTACGGTCTCGGCGCAGTCCTCAGCCAGGTGGATGGAAAAGGAGATGAACACCCTATCCTCTACCTGAGCCGGAAGCTCCTGCCCCGAGAGGTAGCCTACTCCACAACGGAAAAGGAGTGCCTAGCGATCGTGTGGGCCCTACAGAAACTACAATCGTATCTGTACGGCCGCTCCTTCACGATCATTACCGACCATAATCCCCTGAGTTGGCTGAACCGCACTGCTGGGACCAATGGCAAGCTCTTACGTTGGAGCCTGTCATTACAGCAGTATGACTTCACAATTCAACACAAGGCAGGCAGCCGACACCAGAACGCCGACGGGCTATCCCGTTGCAACGGGGAACTAGATCAGATATCGCAGGTTAGCGGCAACGACACACATCTTGCTGATGCATGTCTATCTGCCTTCTCCCCAGGGAGGGCTGTCACGGACGGTTGCGGGGCCGCAGGCGCGTCCTGGAACCGCCCGTGAAGAAAAAGCGATCGCACTCGATTCCCTGCATCGATTGCGCTTCAAATCGATACAATCTGGGTTGAGTGTGTAGGGGCAGCTGAAGTCCTTTTCTTAGCAGAGAGAGAGCACCATCCTAAAGGCTGGATGGCTCTTTTGATATGCTAATGAGCCTGAGCCTAATCTGCCCCGGAGAGTCCCTGGCTTCAAGCTGTGCTGATGGCCCATCCATCAGGTATAAGGTGACAAGCACCATGGCAGAAGCAATCTAGTTGGGCTAAAAGCCAGACCCGCCGGCTCCCTCCCAGCAGGGGAGGTGACACCTAGCTGGCTGTCCCAAACTTCAAAGAGCCTTTGCCTGGGAATAACCTGAGTCTCCTAGCATATCCATAACTTCCCAGATCTGTCATATTTCTGGGGTTCCTGAGATGGCAGCTTCGCCAAACGTGGGGGAAGTGTAGCATGAGCCCCGGTGCTGGTTCTGAGGAAGTTTCAGAACATTCGGAGGTAAGGACTGCCAGTGAGGCAGTTTGAAAGTGCCCTGATGATACCACAGGGGTCCCACCCCTCATGTCTGGTATCAGGGCGCTGGGTAAATCGAGACAGACCTGAAAATGTTAATAAATCTGCCCTGACCTGTACGGTTCTGTGAGATAGAGCCCATATATGGGTAGATATGATTTCTAGTCCCCAGGACAAGGGGAGGGCTCATCTCATCTTCTAAGGGGGTGTGTGGCTCCCCGCCCTCACTCCCTCCTACTGAATCAGGGGCATAAGAATAGCAGAGGACCCAAACTCAGTGTCCTCCACACTGAAACATCTTGAACTCATCAGGTGCCAGCTTGAGGATATGCTGGCATCCACCTGGTCTGAACTCTGAACTCTGATTGAAACCCAGAACTCTGATTTTTCCCCCAAAAAGGACATCTTTCCAGGAACTAAGTATTTTTCTCCATTCTTTTATTTTTATACTGGCTATTACTGTCTTAATAATTGTGATTTTAATAATTGTCTGTATATATTAATTATTTATATTGCGTGAATAAACGACTTTCTCCAAGTCATTCACTGTCCGCTACCCTGCTTATCAGCACACACAGAACTGATCCCGGGTCTCTGAAGATACGCTACTGTTTGTTGTTGGCTAGACAGAATACCGTGTGTTTAACCGTTTTATTCGCAGGACTAGTCAGTTAGTGGGCTCCACGGTCCCATGGTAACCGCGGTGGTGGCAGTTTACTCTGAACCAGTGGGTGAAGTTGTTATCACCCGTGTCTCACAGGCTCCCTTCTGAGTTGTCTGCGGCTAATTCTTAACGGTTCCTGCGCATTGACTGCGACCAGAGTTCGCACGATCTGTGCGCTGGCACCGTTTAGAAGGCTAAGAGCGGTCAGCCACTAGGGCTCCTGTGACAGTTATCAAAAAAGAATCACCATAGGCTTATTGTTATTATTATTTAGTATTTATATAGCGCTGACTTCTTCTGCAGCGCTGTACAGAGATATTTCTGATATTTAAAGAAGACTTATAGAAGTGTTTGGAAATCAATAGCACATTTTAGAAAATATAAGTGTTTAATTAAAACATGCTCGTACAATGAAAACAAATAATCCCAGCAACTAATAAGTCATGCAGGTATCCAGTATCCATACTTACAAACCTAGACTGATACTAGATATAGTAGGAGGGAGAAGCATGTTTCCTAATGGCGTACGTTAAAAAAGGGCGTCAGGGAAAAAAGGGCGCAGGGTTTTAAACGATAAGCATGAATAACGTTTAAAAAAAATTGTGCTATATTTCGTTTAAAAATAATGTTTTATAAAGTTATAAATCATTAAATAATGTCTATGAAATCGGCAATTGTAAAAACGTTAATCTTCCCTGTTTAAAAAGTGAAATGTATAATAACGTTTTATAAAAGATTAATAAGAATTTTACTAAAGCTATACCTAACCCTACTCTTATACAGAACCCTCTCTGTACCTACTCCTAACCCCTAGACCCCCCCTGGTGGTGCCTAAACCTAAGACCCTCCTGGTGGTGCCTAAACCTAAGACCCCCCAGGTGGTGCCTAACCCTAAGACCCCCCAGGTGGTGCCTAACCCTAAGACACCCCAGGTAATGCCTAACCCTAAGACCCCCTGGTGGTGCCTAAACCTAAGACCCCCCAGGTGGTGCCTAACCCTAAGACCCCCCAGGTGGTGCCTAACCCTAAGACCCCCCAGGTGGTGCTTAAACCTAAGACCCCCCTGGTGGTGCCTAAACCTAAGACCCCCCTGGTGGTGCCTAAACCTAAGACCCCCCAGGTGGTGCCTAACCCTAAGACCCCCCAGGTGGTGCCTAACCCTAAGACACCCCAGGTGGTGCCTAATTCTAAGACCCCCCTGGTGGTGCCTAACCCTAAGACCCCCCAGGTGGTGCCTAACCCTAAGACGCCCCAGGTGGTGCCTAAACCTAAGACCCCCCTGGTGGTGCCTAAACCTAAGACCCCCCTGTGATAAGCATTAATAACGTTTGAAAAAAATATTGTGCTGTTTTTCGTTTAAAAATAATGTTTTAAAAAAGATTGTACTGTTTTTCGTTTAAAAATAATGTTTAAAAAATTATAAATCATTAAATAATGTGTAATCATGAGAAGCAGTTATAAAACAGTAAAAGTCTCCGGGCGCCGCTTGTAAAACGTTATTTTTCTCCGGCGCCCTTTTTTCCTGTTGGGCGCCCATTAAACGATATTTATTATGGGAGTGAATGGCGGCGCCCTTTTTGTCCACTTGCCTCAGGCGCCAAATGTACTGTTTCCTTCTTAATGTGTCTAGCAACTGCAAGAAGCAGTTAATGTCTGTAGATGGCATTGGTGGGGGGCAAATCTGCTTGGCAACTTTTGTGTGCTTACTAGCAAGGCCATTTGTGAGAACAGGCTATTGTCAATGGTGACTGGACACTCCACTTATGTTAAGGGGCCCATTCATTAATTGATTTTCCTGTTCGATCAACCGTTCAATTTGATCATTTTATCGGATTGGCAGAGAATTGATTATGTTGCATTCTGCTTGATCAATAGAAATTGGCCGATATCTGCCCGAGCAGGATGGAAAATATTGGTCAATCGTAAAGGAACCAGCTCCCGTTCACATGATTTCAAACGACAGGCGTAATAACTTTCACACCGATTAAAGAAGAAGAATTGCATAGGATCCTGTTTCCAGTGGCCACTAGTTGATTTACTTTTGATTGACCACAGTTTTCAATCTCCCAATAAAGTTGATCACTTAAATTTTCGATGCAAAATCGAGTAACGCGTAGACACCCTAAGGTAAACCTGTGAGGTCCATGCTACTGCGCATGCACGAGCCACTGACAAGCCCGTCAACAGTTTTGTGGAGGGGACAGCGTTGGAACGAGTCAGTGGAGGAGCACGGGGGAGGCTTCCCTCCATTGGGGTAAGCACTTTTTTCCCCTACAGGTACACTTTAGGATTTCTGACTGATTCTTCTATGAAAGGTCTGGCATTCAGCCAACAAAAAGCAAGTTTTCTCCATAGCTTAAAGTACATCAGCGACTTTTAAAAGTAAAACATTTAGATACTTACCTTGGGAGAGGGAAGCCACTTCATCCCAGAGAGGCTTCCCTCACCCCTTTCCCCCCGAAGTTGCGCTGAGCTTGTTCACACTGCAAACGTGCAGAAGACTTGTGCATGCGCAGTAGCATGGAGCCGTCGCTTGGACTCAGCAGAAAAAGCATACTGATACACAGGCGTGAGCCATCTGTGCCTGCACAGTGCGGGCAATTCCTGTCAACAAGCCCTTCCTGACTGGCTTGCAGGGGATCCATTGCTGGAACAGCGATGAGGAAGGCGATGAGGGATAATTAACACAAGTCTGAAGAGAAAATAAACTGATGAGCTAAGGAATCATATTTATAGTCTTAAGCCTAAATAGAACTTTCCTGGAATCTCAAAGTCTTTTTTGTACTTTAATGGCAACTCAGCACTAAATAAATAAAATATATAAAACTAACCTCCCCTAATGAAGGTTCATGGGCCGCTGGGAAGGTGAGAAGCATTAATTTACTTTGGAGGGCTGCTCCCTAGTCCCTTGCCTGTATGTGCTCCTCCACCTTCTTTTAGCCAAGCCTGCTGCTGCTGCCACAGCGATGCTGCACATTGAAGGACTACATCTCCTATTATGCATTGCCATGGCCAGGAATTCACCACATCTCCAAAGGCACTTCAAACTGCGGCACCTGCAGGTCTGGCTGAAAAAGATGGTGGAGCACATACAGACTAAAGGGAGAAGCCCCCAAAGTTAATTAATGCCTGTCAACCCTTTCCTTTTTTCCTATGGCCCACACTATTTACATGTATTTTTCATATTATAATCATTCAGTGCTCAGATCCCTTAAAGGATACCAGAGCTGAAATCAATATTAAAAATGACATCATTGTGCCGTTGTGCACACGCGCAGAGTGCTCCTGCCTGCACACGCCTGCGCACTACCACCTGATTCTGGTGACCTGGACTGAGCTGCCGTAGAGGTATTAGGGCACTAAGAACAGAACAGAGAACGGGGGGACCGGTGGGCATGGCAACTGCCTCTGATACATGACTTGACTGTTTCAAGTGAATCACCCAAGTTTTTTTAATATAAACAACTAAACTTTGTATCTGCTCCCTGCACCCAGAAATGCATGTTCTTTATGCCCTCCAATTTGGTTTTAAATGAGAGTTAGACTACAGTCCAGCTGCAGTCCCTCTGCATAGAAACCGTTCTCTAGAGCCCATTGGGTCCTTATGCAATTAACTTTTTCTCCTGTGTTTTCTCCTAGGAGATAATGTTTCATCTTCTCTTTAAAATAACTTTTCAGCATTTAACAATTGAAAAAAGTACCAAAAAGAAGGTGAAAAAGTAATATCAAAATTATTTTCAGTATTTTCTTGCTTTCTGATAGTGAAAAAGGCATTTTATTGACAAGGTGTGAACATATAACCTAGGAGAAATCTCACAAGAAGGGCTATTTGTATATGGGGTTACCATTTTATTGTTACAGTGAAAAAACATTGAAAAGGAAAACAGGCTATTACTAAGTAGGATTGGCAGTAGTCAGGATAAAAATCTAATTTTAGTGCTGAATCTAATAATACAAAGAATACTTTACATTGCTTCTACTTACTTTACATTGCTTCTAACTGACCAGAAAATGGCATGACATTTTATGCCTAAATGTTGATTGTTTTCATTTATAAAGTACCAACACAGTGTGCAGTGCTGTACTATAAGGGTTGCAGATTACAAAGGCTATACAAAAAGTGAAAGAAACAAGAGACAGGGGCCCATATGCAATCAACTTTTTCTCCTGCGTTTTCTCCTAGGAGATCATTTTTTAGAATATGGTAACTTTTTAGTGTTTCGCAATTGAAAAAGTGCCAAAAAGTAGGAGAAAAAGCACTATCAAAATTATTTTGAGCAGTTGCTCCCTTGCTGGTGACCTAACGAGCATTTTATTGATAAAGTGAGAAAATATGACCTAAGAGAAAACTCAGGAGAAAAAGTTAATTGCATATGGGCCAGGATGAGAAAATGACCCTACATCACCAGGCTTCCAATCTAAGAGATGATTGCTCAGGCGCTCTTTTTAGTTTAGTTTCAGACAGTGAGGAATAAGTGTTACAACATCTGTGGGTTTTAAATGCCATCTGTGCTCCTGTTAGAGATATTTGTTGTTTCTTGCTAGTGAAGGCAGTAAGGAAAATATTCTAAGCAGGCCACAGGCAATACTTAAAGTGTACCTGAGTGGGATAAAAAAAAATCTACATACCTGGTGCTTCCTCTAGCCCCCTCCAAGCTGATTTCTCACACACCATCCTCCTCTGCCTCCTCGTTCGTCTGCAACTGGCCCCGCTAGATCCTGCAGTCGGCGCAGTACGGACGCATGCGCTCCCCTGTTCTGGGTGACCCTGTCACTGTGTCAGGAGGTGAGAAAAATGTAAAACAGCATCCAGAAAGCAATAAAATCTTGACACTCTAGATTCTAACCCATCTCCAGCTTAAAAGGCGTATCTAGAGGGGTGCAAGCATGGTCATGCCATGGGTGTCACAGCACCATAGGCGCCATGCCTGCTACTGTGCTGTGCCGCCATGCCTGCCCCTGTGCTTTACCCCATGCTGCCCTTGTGCCATGCCTTGCCCCCATGCCACCCCGTCACTCGGACCTCAGATCAGAATAATCCTGTTACCTGGGTAACATCACTACTTAACTTATTTATGTAGGGCACACTTGGCTTAGTGTTAAAAAAAAAGGGCAGAGAGGGAATAAAAAGAGATATTTCCAAAAAAGTAACTTCAGAAATATCATGAGCCAAAAAACACAGTAAGGGCTCGTTTCCACTATAGCGAATCCGCATGCGGGCACTGCATGCGGATTCGCATACTCAATGTAAGTGGATGGGGCTGTTTCCACGTGTGCGGCGGCGGCGGCGTTTTTCGGTGCGGGAAAAATCTGCACGACAGGGTCGTCAGATTTCGCGTGCGGCAGGAATGCGGGCGAATCGCCGCTAATGCATTCAATAGGGAAATCGCATGCGGCTTTGTCATGTGGATTTCCCCGCGATTTCGCATGAAAGGCAATGGAACTTTACACAGGCAGTGACATGGTTAAATTCGCCTGGCTCCTTGCCATGCGAAATCGCATGCGAAATCACATGCGAAATCGCAGGTAAATCCGCATGGGGAAACGCAGCCGCATGCGATTTCTTCAGCGGTGGAATCCAGGCGATTCCGCACCGCTACAGTGGAAACGAGCCCTAAACCATAGCACATGTATGTGAGAAATGATACTTTTTTTAGAGGAGAAGGGGACTCTGACCAGAGGGCCCAATTTCAGTGTTTGCCATAGACTCTATATTACCCCGATACACCTCTGTCCAGGTTATCTAAAGCCCCAAAAAATGGTTACTGGAATTGCACTTTAATGTGTATGCATACTAAAGAACAAAGTTATTTAACTGCATGCTAACTTAGCACAAGCTTTGCTATGGAGATGATCTGCTGTAGGTTGCATATTTTACATGCTGAACCATCTTGTTTTTAGCTCCAGTATCGTGGGCTTTTCATGCTCATATTTGTATTGGGAATTGGAGGCTCTTTTCAATATGGACTCCACATATCCATTCTGAACTCTCCTTCTCATGTGAGTATTAAAAATTCACTTTTTTTTCAGGCTGCAGCAATATACATGATATAATGAACTGTATGTGTAGTATGGATGATTAATAGAACATTAGTAGCAAAGAAAATAGTCTCATATTTTTATTTTCAGTTATATAGCTTTTTTTTTTTTTTTTATAACATTGCATCTTTCTCTAATGCTGGGAATAACCATGAGATATTTTGGTAGATAGATGGTAAAAAATTTCAGACAGATTCAATCGTATTTTCAATTGTTTTTCTGATCGATTTCTCATAGAAGTGAATGGAAATTGATAAGAAATACAATCGGAAAATCTATCAGACAGTAAATCTGCAGAAAAATCTTGTGTATTCCCAGCATAATATTTTCAGTTTACACAGTACACTCAGCATTTTAAATGATTTCACAGAGCAGAACTAATGACCTTTTCAACTTTACTCTGCAGTAAAACCTTAACCTTTTGGGGACTGCCTCTATGAGATCCTACGCCGCACTGTGGCTGTTCTAGCTTAACGTGGCGTAGGATCTACGCCGCCCCCCGGTTCCGCTCCCGACGCGATTGTGCGCACCCAAGAGGGTAGATTAAGCTGTCATATGACAGCTGACATCTCCTCTCAGTGATCAGAAGCCATTGCGTATGGCTTCTGATCACGTGATCACTATGATCGCCGGCGGATCATAGTGATCACTGTAACAGCTGCCGCAGTAGGGAAGAGGATCCACTCACCTCCCTGACGTCCCCACAACGATCGGAGCTCCCCTCCTCTCTGGCCGGCATCCCCGCTCGCTCTGATGTCAGTGCCGGGTCCCGAGAGTCAGTATGAGCGGGGATGCCGGCCGGAGCAGATGGGTCTACTGCAGCTCATCGCTGGAGCCTGGGAGGTGAGTAAAGGCTGCCAGCTACAGGGGGGGGGGAAACCTGGACACACGGGGACACACAGCCCAGCAAGCCCTAAGAGGGATCCGGCTACCTAACCCCCCCCCCCCCTTAAATGCAGCCCTCCCCCCTATGCAAAAACGCCTGGTCCTTAAGGGGGGTTAGACTGCCGGTCCCCAATGGGTTAAACAAGAAACAATGAGAGAAAGCTGAGGTAAGTGCATCAGAAGACAGAGCTCTCTGCAACCATGCAGAGCTCAGAGAAGCTCTTTTGCATAGATAACAACTGAAGTTTCTTAACTCCTTCTGTACTGGAAATAATATGAGAGTCGTATGTGTCCTGCGCCACTTGCTAGGAGTCTCCTGCTGAAGGGGCCGCGCTCCTATGCTGGTACGAGTGTGGCCATGCTGCAGGCTCAGTATGGCTACACACGTGCCTAAAGAGGTGCCTAAAGATTGTCAGATTACTGACAATCCCTTGTCAGTAATCATTGGCGATGGGGGACTGGAGGATTCTAAGGGAAACCTCATTAGGATCCAGAGATAAGTATTTGATTTTGTACCCAAGCTTCGGATACACTTGAAGAATACAAATAGTTTTCCTTCTACAGAGTCTGTAAGGTAACTTTTCTGTGTCACTCACAAGGTGATGTACAGAAGTCTGTACTTGTCTGCAGTTTACTAAATGGTTATCATTCTCAGTACATATTATCCAGCTGCCGGGGAGTTGGGTGGAGTGCAAGCCAAATGATGACGGCTCACCCTGCTGCCACTAAAATTCCCGCCAGCGTTAAATACTATTCCCCCTCCGAGTTGTGGCAACTCGGAGAGAGAAGTAATTTGGGGTTCCAGCATGCACGGGGCGCAGACTATAGCAATGCAGCTATAGCCGAGCCGTCATCTGGTGCCAAGAGGCTCCCTGCATGCATGCGTCAAGATGACCTGCTTCTGTCATTCTGGTACCATGAATACATTTTTGGAGGGTGTAAACTGTATTAATGTGAGGATTAACGAAATTCACCAGTTGGTATGTAGAGAGGTAAAGGACACACGAGGTGACATGTGACATGGTGAGATAGACATGTGTATGTACAGTGCCTAGCACACAAATAACTAGGCCGTGTTCCTACTTTATCTGCCTGAAAGAGTAAAAAATCAGGGATGCAAGTGACTGTTTCTGTCCGGGTCGGGATCGGGTCAGACTATAGTGTAACCCTCAGTAATTAGGAATTCCAGCCATAAAATATGTATGAAACACATTTCTGGCAGAAAATGACTTCTGAGAGCAGAAAAGAGATAAAAAGGGACAATAGCTCATAGATTTTAACTCTGGCATACTTCAATGAATGTGTCAATGAGAAGAGGCCATGAAACAGTAAAAACTTAAAAATTAAATTGAAATATAAAATAAAACCGTGGGATAGCTAAAAAAGTCATTTTTAGGAGAAGTAGGATAGATACAATTGTTTATCTCATTATTTTTTTTCACCTCGGATGTTCTTTAAGCAAGCATTTCAATTACTAATTGCCCAGAGTGCCTAAATCCTTCTCTTCCAGTTTATAAAGACATTCATCAATGAAACATGGATAAGTCGTTACCATCTGCCCATGGAAGAGGGTAGCCTAAGGTTACTTTGGTCTTTCACTGTGTCAAGTTACTGCATTGGAGGATTACTGGGGTCTCTGGGATCAGGATATTTAACCTCTAGATATGGCAAGTAAGTGCAGTACAGATTCTTTACTGTGCTTACCAGTATCTGTAGTCGGTACTGGTAAAGCTAATTATGCATTTCCCTATCTTAAATTACAATAGTTATACTTACATATATGAAGTCTGTTAATACAACTAGGGTTCCATCATTACAGAAAGAGATGCCAGCTGTGCAGTGACGTCATTCCTGTAGTTGCCGCCTTGGTGGTTGGTTTCAGCTCCATGGCCAAGTCATATGAGATGATTCTACTTGCTCGGTTCTTATATGGTGTTAATGCAGGTATGGATGTTCAGCTCACACACTTTAAATTCCAGTCGAAAGGTTGAAAGATCAGTCCACCCAAAATCAAGAACATGGGCATGCTAGGCAAAATCACTTGCTGGTTTCTCAAAGTGAACTGAAGCGAAAAAAAACTCATCATGAATTGAATGTGTAGTATGGATAATGAATAGAACATTAGTAGAAGAAAGGAGTCTCATATTTTTATTTTCCGTTATATCGCTTTTTTTATATAACATTGCATAATTCTCTAATATTTGCAGTTTACAATCTGTACTCTGTATTTTAAATGATGAAACAGAGCAGAGCTAATGACCCTTTGAACTTCCCTGCAGTAAAACCTTATATGAAGCTGTCTTTCACTGTTTCTTTTATGTATAAGTACTTCAGAAAACAGCTCTGTAGCCGACCCAAGTTGGGTCGGAAAGCTCAGAAAAGCTCTTTTGCATAGATAACAAGTTTTCTAACTTTTCTTGTACTGGAGACAATATGATACTGGGGTGGTGGAGGCACCTAAAAATAGGTAATGTAATGAAACAAAAACTAATAAGGGGAGGGAGGTGTCTTTACCACTCCAGATGGAAGAACTCAAACCACAGAGTAAATGTAAAAAGATTAAATTATTCATCCAACACAATTAAAACTAAGGACAATGCATTTCATGGGTCTCAGCCCGCTTCTTCAGGTCAATACAAGGGCCTTTAAAATATGGTCACAAGCATGGACGCCAGAAATACATTGTTATTATTATTATTAGTATTTCTGGCGTCCATGCTTGTGACCATATTTTAAAGGCATTTGTCTTGACCAGAAGAAGGAGGCTTAGACCCGTGAAATGCACTGTCCTTTTAATTGTGCTGGATAAATAATTGAATCTGTTTACATTTACCCTGTGGTTTGGGTTCTTACATCTGGACTGGTAAAGATACCTCCCACCTTTTTATTTTTTGTTTCATTGCATTACCTATTTTTCCCTCCACCCTGGTACTATACATTACATCTCTTTTGGAGGTGTTCACCTTCCAGGTGTGGTGTTATCTTCAACCAAGAAGGACCAACCAGGAGTGCGACTATCCAGTTCCAGTAGGACCTTGAATGCCGAGCAGGGATGGTTATTTCCCCGTTGGCGATATAAGATGGTTGCAGGGACTGCAACCCACCTTTGTGAGTATAAATACTCTTATACTACAATCTAACGTGTAATACCCCCCAATACTGCACCATTTGGCTCCTGGTCTCTCCTTGTCATACAGGTGACCATGGTATCCCCACAGTGACCACTGACTACCTATTCTATTGGAAACAATATGAGACTCATATCTTTGTTACTAATGTTTTATTTCTTAGCTGTACTACCATGCCCATTTTTAGGGCCGTGCGGCCCGTGCGAGCGCCCTGGGCGCTGTTGTGAGGGGGGCGCTGTAAAGGAGGGGGGAGCCGGAGCCGCGGGGAGGGCAGCCCGACCGCTGATCTCCTCTCGTCATAGACGCTGATACACATGCTGCTTCCTGTTTAGCTGGAAGCAGCGTGTGTATCAGCGTCTATGACGAGAGGAGATCAGCGGCGAGTGGAACGCAGGGAGGTGAGTAGTTATGTACAGAGCTTCCTGCTGCGTAATTACTCTGCATCTGAGGGGGGAGCACGGAGGGCGGCCCGGGGAGAGGTCGGGCTGCCCTCCCCGCGGCTCCGGCTCCCCCCTCCATTATGGGGGGGGGGGGGGGTGGACCTACCTGCCCTATACTAGGGGAAGCTGCCTATCTAACCTATACTGGGGGGCACCTACCTAATCTAACCTATACTGGTTGGGCACCTGCCTAATCTAACCTATACTGGGGGGTACCTACCTAGTCTAACCTATACTGGGGGGCACCCACCTAATCTAACCTATACTGGGGGGCACCCACCTAATCTAACCTATACTGGGGGGCACCTACCCAATCTAACCTATACTGGCAGCACCTACCTATCTAACCTATACTGGGGGGCAGCTACCTGTCTAACCTATACTGGGGGGCACCTACCTAATCTAACCTATACTGGGGGACACCTACCTAATCTAACCTATACTGGGGGACACCTACCTAATCTAACCTATACTGGGGGCACCTACCTAATCTAACCTATACTGGGGGGCACCTACCTATCTAACCTATACTGGGGGGAAGCTACCTAATCTAACCTATACTGGGGGGCAGCTACCTATCTAGCCTATACTGGGGGGAAGCTACCTATCTAACCTGTACTGGGGAACACCTACCTAATATAACCTATACTGGGGGGCAGCTACCTATCTAACCTATACTGGGGAGCAGCTACCTATCTAACCTATACTGGGGAACCTACTTAATGTAACCTATACTGGGGGGCACCTACCTAATCTAACCTATACTGGGGGGCACCTACCTATCTAACCTATACTGGAAGCACCTACCTATCTAACCTATACTGTAGGGCACCTACCTATCAAACCTATACTGGGGGCACTTACTTATCTAACCTGTATTAAGGGCACCTAGCTACCTAGCTAGCCTATACAGGTGGCAAACTATACTGGCTACCTATATTGCAGGCACCTACCTAACTAACCTATACTGGGGGCACCTACCTATCTAACCTATGCTGGGGGCAACTATTCTGGCTACCTATATTAGAGGCACCCACCTAGCTAACCTGTAGTGGGGCACCTACCTATCTAACTTATACCGGGGGCACCTGCCTATCTAACCTATACTGGAGGCAACTATACTGGCTACCTATACTAGAGGCACCTAACCTATACCGGGGGCAACTATACTGGCTCTCTTATGCCTGGCTACCTATACTGGTGGCCTATAGCTGGCTACCTATACTGGATTACCTATTCTTGGCTACCTATACTGGGGGGACCTATACTGAGTGCAACTAGACCTGGCTAACCTATACTGCGGGCGCCCATACCTTGCTTTAGGGGGTGGGGGCGCAATTTTTACACCCTCGCCCTGGGTGCATTTTAGCCTAGAAACTGCACTGTGTACTACACATACAAATCATTGTCTCATAAGCTTATTTTCACTTTAGATTCCCTTTAAAGCTGCTAAAATTTGCCTGCTATTATTACTAGAATCCTTTCCACCAACATTATTTTTGTCAAAATGCATTTATTTAGCTCTTACATTTTCTATAGCAAACTCCAGGACACGATGACCCGTTCATATCATTGTCTCTCTGTTGGGGCTCACAGTCATTTTTTTTCTTGCTACAAATAGACTGAAGTATCAGTTTTTGCCTGACACAGCCTATGCACTGTACTCTATGTGTATATTTTTAATATATACATTTCTGTTTTAAGGTTTTGGACTCAACATCCACTCTCAGTATGCAGGAGAAATAGCAGATAAAAGAATGCGTGGCTTCACAAACACCACCATCTCTATATTTGTGACAACTGGGAAACTGGCTGGACAGATTCTTGGGTTCAAGTGAGTGTCCTAGAGTGCATACCTATGGAACTGCCACTAGGAGATTTGGGCTTAGGGTAAAGCCATTAAAAGGCTTATTCTGCTCTTGCACAAGTACTGGTGGCATTAATTATTATTCCCCCTCCATGGCACCATGGATAGTGGGGGAAAGATGTAATTCGGCTTCCATCTATTTCTGGCGGCCAAATTATAGTGTTTTTACAGTAATTTGTCCTCCACCTTTTGACTGCGCCCAAATCACTCACTGAGCGCTGCTCCAATTATGGCCGATGGTGGCACCAGCTGTGCCCAAATCTCCTGCACTGTTTTTACAGCGCTCGTCCTAGAGTTTCTTTGATGAGATCGTAAAGGTCTTTTTTAGCCTCTAAATTATACTATACTGAGTGATGCTTTGCATTGAACTACAATAGTACTAATGATATTGAGAACTGGTTATTCTGTCCTTTTGCTTTTAGAGAGATTCTAGGGATTGAATCGTTATGGCCTCTCCTCTTGGCTACCAATGGGTTCTGGGCACTGACACAAATGGTCACTTTGCCATTTTTTCCCGAGTCTCCACCCTACCTTCTAATGCAAAAACAAGATAAGGAGGCCTGTATGCAAGGTAGGAATAAAAAGACCACTATGTCCTATTTTTACATGTACACATCAATAAAAAGTAAAGACCTGCAATGTTGCTACATTTTGGGTACCATGGCTCAAAATAAAGGGCACATTGCTCGAAATTGAAGACTGTTGCCTATACAGCTGTTATGTATTTTTTTCTATTGATTAATACATTTTGTACTTTAAAACCATGCTGCCCTACCTCTTGGAACTGCTTCAGTGTATAAAGCCCTGGAGGTAATTGGGCTTTAGGTCTGGGCATACAAAGCTTTGCCTCAACCCTGTTGGGAGTGGGTGGCCTCCATCCTACTACAAAAGGACCAACAATGACCAAAGGTCATAAGGACTAATTTGAAGTCAGGGCTCTTCACCTCCTTTTTGTCAGCTTCTCTTCTGGTTCTGTTGTAGAGTCTCCTCTACTGTTTTGTGGTTATTATAGGCAAGTTGTAGGGGAGAAGAGATGCCAAGTTAGAGGATTGGTCCTTTCTTTTTGTCTTTTGGATTGTGGATGGTAAAAAAAGCACATATAACCCTCGATATCGAGGAATAACAAATATAAAGCACTAAATCACTGCGTGATTAGAAAGTCTGTCTCAGTAAAACATAACTGTTGTTAGGTCCTTAAAATACATAACTGTGCTAAATAGACAGTCACATACTTACCTTGGTAGAGCGAAGCCTCTGAATCCTCCAGAGGCTTCCCACATCCTCCTCGAGACCACAGATCTAGTGCTGGAACCATCTGGAAGTTTGCAGGTGTGCTCCCGTCTGTGAATAAGCATGGCTGCACTGCGCAGTACAGCTCGTGCCTATGGAGTAGAATGGAACCAGTCAGGCTCGGTGAATAAAAAGATAAGCCTGAGCAGCTCTTTGCTACTGCTCAGGCATGAGGCACCCTGTGTCTGTGCAGTGAGGCCGTGCTTGTTTATGGATGGGACTGTGTGCACTCTCTCCGACAAGCCCTTTTTGAAGAGGTTTGAGGGGTCCCAGTGCTGGAATGGCAAGGTGGAGTGGGACAAGGAAAGCCTCTGGATTATCCAGTGGCTTCCCTAATACTGAGGTATCTACATAAATGGGGCCCATTTTCCCACAATATACTCTTTAAAAATAGTGTGGCACTGATTGCAGTTAGAGGAGGGGTTATTTACCATTGATTTGGTAGGAGGAATGGCCCAACACACAGGACACATGCCCGACATACACAGAGCAAGACCATCCACATGCAAATGGGTACACATCCCCTACCAAAGGCATACACCTGCAGGTAGATCAAGGACATAACTGAAAAGAGGTATGGCAGCCTCAGGGAATAAGCAGGGTATGAAAGAGGGGTAAGGGCTGGTTCACACAGGCTTCTGCCGAGCTTTCGCTCGACGCCACATTCAAATGCCGGCATTTAAACGCCAGCATTAAGACGCTAGCTTTTGAAGGCTTTTGGGAAGCCTTCAAGGCTAGCAGTTCGGGTCTCCGCAATTGTTTCCCGGCATTTACCGCCTCTAAAAGCAACATGTTGCTTCCAAGATGAGACACAATGTCGGGATCTTCCACCAGGCCTTCATAAAAGCCAGCTCTAAACACTCCCATTCACTTGAATGGGACGGCGGTAGAGCCTGAAAAACTCAGTGTCTGAAATGCCATGTTAAGCATGGTTGGGTGGTTCAGTCTGATGTCGTGTATATGTGCAAAGTCAGAATGCCTGATCCTGCCCAGCTATTCCAGGATTTATACTTTTTGTGCCCCTAGGCCAAGTATGTTTTGTCTCCCATTTTATGTGCAGCAGCGCCCCTCCCATTCCATGTGCCGCCCTCTCTTCCATGTGTATCATCCCTGTACTGCAGTTCCTTGCTTTCATGAACAGCTATCTTAGTGACCACTTTCCCCTTTTCATGAGTTGCTCCCCCTTTTTTAATATATATAAACCCTTTTTCATGTCCAGGGTCCCCCCTGGGCAGCAGCCGCCCCAAGGCCTGAGCCTTTGTGGCCTTTACAGGACTCCGGCCCTGTTCCATTTGAGTGTTTTATAAAGTAGACAGACTGTACAATCATGAATGCAACCAAGAAACTAACATTTTCTAGAGAGATGATGGCAACAGCACCCTACTCATCTGCCTGTGAAAGTGAATAGGCATGTTTTATTTTCTTAGCTCTGAAGCAGCTCTGGGGAGACCGGGACCACCAGAAAGAGATTGATGATATGCTGAAGGAAAAAGCATCCCGCAAGAGTGGGCGGAGTCTCAGCATCCTGAGCTTGCTGAGGGACTCCTCCCTACGCTGGCAGCTCTACATGCTCCTAGCCTTGACAACTACTTTGCAGCTGTGTGGAATCAATGCAGTAAGTCTTAATCTCTGTATTCAGCATTACATGTACTGTATATGAACACACACACACACACACACACACACACACTCACACACACACACTCTCACACACACACACACACACACACACACACACACACACACACACACACACACACACACACACAATTTCTTTATCCCTTTTTCTTAACAAAAATTAGACTTTGCTTACTTTTGACTGAAATAAATCTCACTAATATGATAAATGCGAAAGTTTGCATGTTTGTTACTCAATCATGCAACAATGGCTGAATGAATTTGAATGAAATTTGGCACACACATAGTACATTACCTGGAATAACACATAGGATACTTTTTATCCCCCTAAACAAAAAGTGGGCGGAGACAAATACAAATTTCACTGGGAAAATGTAAACTGCAGCTATTCTTACACTGTTTATGGTAGGGTTCTCAAACTTTGCACAGATGGTCACTGGGTGACTGGGATTAATATTCAGAAAAGTGGGTGGAGCCTACAAAAGTAAATCAAAATTCACCTATTGATTTTCAAGGGGAATATTTAATTGCTGCCTGTAATGATCTGCTCAGCTGTCTGCACAGGCAGACAGTTTTTTGACCATTCTTTAGGTCTGAGTGTTGCAGGTCTCTGGAAAAGAGACCTGTCTTCACTCTGCAAGTTTCAGAGGTGCTGTTCTGGTGAGGAATTTGCATCCACTTGTCATGCAAATTGCTTAGCTGCTTCCTTTGATGGCTTGCAGTATAAATGCAATTTCCTCCCAGAATTCCCTGCTGGTCATGTTAGCTATTATTGCTATCTTAGAGTAGTTATCCTTGGGAGTGCTCCTTGCATTCCTATTTAGTGCAGTCAGGTTTGTGTTATATTTGTACTGCTTATTCTGTCTTGTCCTTGCGATTGCACTGTCGCCAGCGGTTGGCGGTAGTGAATCGTTTTGTCTTTCCGCTGCGATTGTTCTGCTGCCAGCGGCGGCTGACAGAAAATCGCTCTGTTGGTTTGGATCGCACTCGCCCTAGCGTTACAGGCGGTGGATCTCTCAGTATTCTGTCTTGGAGTTTAACCTCAGCTGCAGTTACTGCTGGTTACTCCTTCTGTCTGTCTTGTGTACGGATCGCACTTGCTCTTGCGGAAGAGCAGTGGATCCTATCTGACTTATTCTTGTTGTCTGTTTGTCCAAAACAAACGCTTGCTGTTGCCTGAGGTAAGGCAACCGATTAGCAAGCGTTTCT
Organism: Hyperolius riggenbachi; assembly: GCF_040937935.1. Taxonomy (NCBI): domain Eukaryota; kingdom Metazoa; phylum Chordata; class Amphibia; order Anura; family Hyperoliidae; genus Hyperolius; species Hyperolius riggenbachi. The sequence continues at coordinate 489,051,307 of NC_090646.1, read as the reverse complement.
GTTATTTGTTTGTTTGTATTTCTGGGTTCATGTGTTAGTTAGGGTTGGCGTGTTTTGTCTCTGTTGCGCTTCTCGTGCGTAGACCGCGCAATTAACTTGTTTTTGTCGCTGTTGCGCTTCTCGTGCGGCGACCGCATTTAGATAGTGCGTTTGTTATTTTCGTTGGCGTTCTGATCATTGTTGTTTGACGTGTCTTTCTTACTACACCTATGCTCTGTCTTTACTCAGTCTTGTGTCGCTATTAGCAATCGCCATTCTTGCGATTGCTTCCCACTTGGTCTTCGCTGGTGTGTGTTCACCGTCGCCAGGTGGTGACTAGATTGGTGGACATACATACATTGTGTCTCTGTGCTCACTCTCTCTCACTAGGGGCTATCTTGCCTTGCGATTGCTTCCCACTTGGTCTTCGCTGTTGTGTGTTCACCGTCGCCAGGTGGCGACTAGATTGGCGGGCATACATACATTCTGTCTCTGTGCTCACTCTCTCTCACTAGGGGCTATCTTGCCTTGTATTGCTTCCCCTCGTACAATTCCTATCTGGCATCTGTGGCAGTGCAGAGGGTTTACTCCTCTGCACTCTACAGCTCCATCTGCCGGTGGGAATTCCCCTCTACAGGTGCATTGCACCAAAGCTGGGTTCTGTTATTCAGACGCTTGTGGAGGATTTCCGCAGTGTCAGCGCACATCTTGTGCGCTGACCACGGAGATAATTCCGCAATCGTTACACTGCCATTCTTGCACTATTAATGGCACAATCCTCAAACCTGGTACAGTTGGTCATTGGGTGACTGGGGTTAAAATTCAGAAAAGGGGGTGGAGCCAAAAACAGTGAATCAGATTTGTTTCATTTCAATGCAAATTATTGATGTCAAAGACTGCAATGCTCACAAACTAAGTCATTGAGTAATTGAGTTATTGTGTGTTAGGGTTACAAAAATACAGCTAAATACATACCTGGGCAATGCCTGACCATCAGCTAGTATTTTAATAAATGACACAAATTAAAATGATGTTGCCAAAAACGATGAGACTCTTAAGCTACGTACACACTTGCAATACTGTCTCTCATTCAGGATCAGGAAACAATCCCTCGGGTGACAAATTGGGGGAGGCTGCTGTACAGACACATCTCTAGCCTTCGGGCTAGCAATGGATTCTGTTGCTATGGAAAGATAAAACAGGAGCACTCTATGGTGCATTAATGTTTATTATATCGCTTTAAGATGAATTAAAATACTCTTACAAAATATAAGTGATGATCAAGCATGTCACCCAACTTGTGGGTTGTCAGGAACATCTTCTCTCGACTCCTCCCTCTAGAAACCATAGCTGTGGACAGCAGCAATTGTGTCTAGGTGGTAAATTGGACAGGTCCAGGTGGAGTGGTGTATGAGAGTCCTATTATCAAACGCCTTCATCAGATCTGACACTTATATCTCGTAAGTGTCTTTTAATTCTTCTTAAAGCGATATCATAAACGTTAATGCACCATAGAGCGCTCTCATTCCATCTTTCCATAGAGTACTGCTTTTCCCACAAGTCATGATACTTGATGATTGGAGACGTGGATCGGGTTATTAACCCAGGTTCTTCCCTCCGAATAGAGCGCTATCTAACTTTGTAACTTGTACATTCTGTTGCTATGGAAGGGGTCGGAGGGACGATGATCGGCACATGACGAAGCAGCTTCCGCCGGTCAGGGGGAGTGAAAATAACTTTGCAATTGGGCATGCTTGGAGGTCAGGGGTCGTTAATGATGCAACATGTTGGATTTGTAAGCAATGTCAGCCTTACATTGTACGCACATTAGACGGTGGTCATAATTGGCCATTGTGGTTAACTTTTAAGGTATCATCAATCATCTACAATGTATTTGTGCTTTAAATGTGGATATAATTTATTAAAGCATACTGATGATCAATATATAAACCGTTTAGTATGTAATATAAAACTATATGTGTTTTTTTATTTTCTTTAGATCTATTTTTATGCTGTTGAAGTCTTCCAGGCTGCTGGATTTCCTGAGGTGCAGATTCCATATCTAACAGTTGGAGTCGGGGTCTGTGAGTCCACTGCAGTGATTCTTTGTGTAAGTATCTTCAACTGCTGGTCAGGGGCGTAACTACAAATCATAGGGCCCATTCCAAAAAAACTTTGATGGGGCCCCTTAATGTTCACAACTCTTCCTTTGCCTCTTCTTGGTGACCATCACAGCCTGGGAGTCCATCTTACAAGGCACATAAAACAAGAGAGGCCATCAGAATCTTCACACCCATAATATGTGCAGCCACAAATACACCTGATCTGGAGTATCAGAGAAAGGGAAAGTTAGTAGTTGGGGCCTCTAGCTCCCCCTGCAGTCGCAGGGGCTGCTCCCCTTAGTTATGCCACTGCTAGTGGTGGCTGGATAGTGTAGTAGGCTCTGCCTCTGACACAGGAGACCTGGGTTCGAATCCCGGCTCTGCTGTTCAGTAAGCCAGTACCTACAGTTGGATAAATCGTTGGTTGTTCGAATAAAAAATGTCAGTTAAACATATCATATAGGAGACACACACACACAGTGATATTTGAGAAGTGAAATGAAATTTATTGGAGTTACAGAAAGTGCGCAATAATTGTTTAAACAAAATTAGGCAGGTGCATAAAAAGAAATGAAATCAATATTTAGTAGATCCTCCTTTTGCAGAAATTACAGCCTCTAAACGCTTCCTGTAGGATCCAATGAGAGTCTGGATTCTGGATGAAGGTATTTTGGACCATTCCTCTTTACAAAACATCTCTAGTTCATTCAGGTTTGATGGCTTCCGAGCATGGACAGCTCTCTTTAACTCACACCACAGATTTTCAATTATATTCAGGTCTGGGACTGAGATGGCCATTCCAGAACGCTGTACTTGAATGAATGCCTTAGTGGATTTTGAGCAATATTTAGGGTCATTGTCTAGTTGAAAGATCCAGCCCCAGTGCAGCTTCAGCTTTGTCACTGATTCCTGGACACTGGTCTCCAGAATCTGCTGATACTGAGTGGAATCCATGCGTCCCTCAACTTTGACAAGATTCCCAGTCCCTGTACTGGCCACACAGCCCCACAGCATGATGGAACCACCACCATATTTTACTGTAGGTAGCAGGTGTTTTTCTTGGAATGCTGTGTTATTTTTCCTCCATGCATAATGCCCCTTGTTATGCCCAAATAACTCAATTTTAGTTTCATAAGTCCACAGCACCTTATTCCAAATTGAAGCTGGCTTGTCCAAATGTGCTTTAGCATACCTCAAGTGGCTCTGTTTGTGCTGTAGGAGGAGAAAATGCTTCCTCTGCATCACTCCCGCATACAGAATATCCTTGTGTAAAGTGTGCAGAATGGTTGAACGTTGCACAGTGACTCCATCTGCAAAAGATGATGTTGTAGGTCTTTGGTGCTGGTCTGTGGGTTGACTCTGACTGTTCTCACCATTCGTCGCTTCAGTCTTTCCGAGATTTTTCTTGGTCTGCCACTTCGAGCTTTAACTTGAACTGAGCCTGTGGTCTTCAATTTTCTCATTATGTTCCTAGCTGTGGAAACAGACAGCTGAAATCTCTGAGATAGGTTTCTGTATCCATCCCCTAAACCATGATGGTGAACAATCTTTGTCTTCAGATCATTTGAGAGTTGTTTTAAGACTCACATGTTGCTACTCTTTAGAGAAAATTAAAAGAGGGAAACTTACAATTAACCCCCTTACTCTCTCATAATTGGATTCGCCTGTGTATGTAGGTCAGGGGTCACTGAGCTTACCAAGCCAATTTGAGTTCCAATAATTCGTTCTAACGGTTTTGGAATCAATAAAATGACAACAGTGCCCAAATTTATGCACCTGCCTAATTTTATTTAAACAATTATTACACACTTTCTGTAAATCCAATAAACTTCATTTCACTTCTCAAATATCACTGTGTGTGTCTCCTATATGATATATTTAACTGACATTTTTCATTGTAACAACCAATGATTTATACAGGAAAATCATGACAATTAACAAGGTTGCCCAAACTTTCGCATCCCACTGTATTCAGTAGGGGACCTTGGGCAAGTCTCCCTAACACTGCTACAGCCTATAAAGTGGCTCCTAGTGGCTGCAGCTCTGGCGCTTTGAGTCTGCCAGGAGAAAAGCGTGATATAAATCTTCTGTGTCTGTCTGTGTGTGCTACTGGTATTGCCCTTGCAGCTGAGAGTAAAAGGATCCTCTAGAGCAGATACTCAGGATGAACCTGTGCCCAAACCATATGTACTAATATGTACTAATGTACAGGAGGATGAAACTCACAAATTATATTAAAATAAAAAAGTGCCCTTAAAAATATAAATAATCCATTTTACACTGTAAATAAAGCATGATACCAGCCTTACTTCTAACTCTTTGGGCTTGATTCACAAAGCGGTACTAACTGTTAGCACGCCTGCGAAAAGCCCTCTATCACGCCTAAACGTAGTTAAGTCATGCTAAAATCAACTAGCGTGCAAAGTCCCGCCCAAAAAACTTTGCGCGCGCACAATGCGGCGCGCGCGAAATGTCGCACCTCGGTGTGACGATAACGGCGCACCCGACCGCCTATAAGATCGCATGGGCTGCAACCTTAACATCGCATAATAAGGTCGCACCCCATGCAACCTTATAGGAGCATCGGGTGCACTGTTATCGTCGCACTGCTTTGCAAAAGTTTTGCACGCGAGACTTTGCGCGCAAAATGATGCTAACCTAGTTAGCACACTACTTAACACGATGATTCACTAACCGGCGCTAAGCCGGTTAGGAGACCTTAAGAGCTAGTGGGCGCAAACCACAGCGTTAGGTGGTCATAAAACACATAGAAAGGGGAAAAAAGAGGGAGGAGTCGGCACTGCAAAAGATTCACATCTGTTATATAGGAGTCCGCAGGGCTGCAGCGGGTGAATTTTTAGGCATACTCAGCGTGCTCTGACTGAAGTGGACAGATGTCAGATGAATACAAAGGAAGAGCAAAGCCGGCACTGCTGTTGCTGTGTTCTTTATTAGCCAGATATTGCTGTCATCACAGGGTGCATAAAGTTGATACAAAAAATCACATACCGTGTCTAAGCGCTTCTACGGAGGCTGTAACCATACAGCCTCCGTAGAAGCGCTTAGACAGCGCGAAACGGCCGTCAGGCTACTCCTGCACCCAGCGCCCACCACCATCTCACAGCTCCCAGCCCATTTTTGCACGGTATGTGATTTTTTTGTATCAACTTTATGCACCCTGTGATGACAGCAATATCTGGCTAATAAAGAACACAGCAACAGCAGTGCCGGCTTTGCTCTTCCTTTGTATTCATCTGACAGCGTTAGGTGGTTTGCGCCCACAGGACCACCCACATCGCGCGCAGCGCAGCGGGACAGTCATAGTGCGCGGTGCGAGATTATCGTCGCACCCGCTGCCCTGTAAACGCCGCACCCGATGCGACGAAAACAGAGCATCGGGCACCCATCGGGCACCGCGCACTATGACTGTACCACCGCGCTGTGCGTGATGTGGGTGGTCCTGTGCGCGAAGTAGCTCTGCGCGCCCGTTAGTGCACACAGAGCTACTTAAGGGGCACTAAAGGCTTTTCACAGCGGCGCTAATACTTAGCGCCGCTTTGTGAATCAAGCCCAAAGTCTTTAGGCGTGCTAAGTTGCTAACTAGGTTAGCACCGCTTTGTGAATCAAGCCCTTTGATTCTCAAACCCTTTATGAACCTATGCCGAGGACTTGCCGCTGAGCACTCTGTAGCCAAAGAGATGCTGAAGACTTTCTAGGCTTTCTCCGGCAGTCTTTATTTATGATCTGTAGCTGCATCCATCTGTGCCAGCACACAGAAGGTTTGTCTGACTGATGCCAGAGAGGGACAGAGCTGCAAATCATAAACTAAAACCTACAGAGAAAGCCTTCGGTATCTCTCGGGCTGCAGCCAAGGATAGAAAAAAGACTGGCCCAGATTGCACAGCGGCCTATTTTCTACACAGGGTTTATAAAGCCGTTTGAGAATCAAAGAATTAGAAGTTTAATCCCACTTTAAATTTAACACCCTGAGCAAAACTAGACTTTGTGCAACTCAATGTTCAATCATTATGTCAATCGAAAGGCTGATCCACAATACTCACCTAATGAAGAAGTCCATCACCAAGATATCTGACTCTTAAGGTAGCCATACACTGGTCGATTTGCCATCAGATTCGACCAACAGATAGATCCCTCTCTGATCGAATCTGATCAGAGAGAGATCGTATGGCTACCTTTACTGCAAACAGATTGTGAACCGATTTCAGCCTGAAACCATTCACAATCTGTTGTGGTGGCGGTGGTGCTGCTGCCGCCGCTCCCCCCCCTCGCATACATTACCTGCTCCGCCGGCGCGACTGCCCCCGTTCACCGTTGCTCCGTCTCCGCTCTGGTCTCCAGGTCCGGCATGCTTTACTTCTTCCTGCCTGGCAGGAAGTTTAAACAGTAGAGCGCCCTCTACTGTTTAAACTTCCTGCCGGGCTAGAAGAAGTGAAGCATGTCGGACCCGGAGACCAGACCAGCGCGGAGACGGAGCAGCGGTGACCGGGGGCAGTCGTGCCGGCGGAGCAGGTAATGTATGCGGGCTCTATTGCATCGGTCGCCGGGTACTCGAACGCCGCTAGCGACGCGCTCCCTACCTGCGGGCGATCGACAGTAATTTTCCGCATGGAGTGATCGACGGGATCGGACGAAATGGATCGAATTTTGGCGTGTTGCGGGAACGATGTGACAGCAGATTCGATCCCAGTGATCGAATCTGCTGTAGATCTGGCGGGAATCGGCCTAGTGTATGGCCAGCTTTAGGTTACCTAATGTCTATGCAAGAACCACCTGCTGACAAAGTTCTTTGCCTCAATGAAATTTATGGAGTGCCAGGGACAGGTCAATCACCAAAACCCCTCAATACTCCAGCCAACTGCTTTGAACATATAAAAAAAAAATGTCTGAGGCCATAACGTTTCACATATTTGTATGCATCGTATGTTCAATCTTTTTTCAGAGTCTGGTGGTTGATCGATTTGGCAGAAAAGTCATCTTGCTGTGTGGATATGTGTCAATGGCTTTGGCCTTGGGGCTTCTAACTATGACAATCTCATTGCAGGTAAATGCTAATTGGAAAACAAATGTAAGATCATTTTAATGTTCATGTGTAAGTAACAGATGGAAAACTGGGGGACAGTTATCTATCCTACTTGTGCCAGGAGACAGGCTGTTAAATACATACGTAGCAACTTACTTGTGTAGATTTTTTCAGAAACATATGACCTGTGATCTTGTAATGCATTGTATTAAACTGGCAATGTATACAATGGACTAGCAACAGCAATACAGACAAAAGCAGGTGTAGAAATAAGTAGCTGCTGGCCCTTTTTAAAAGGCTAACTAAAGATCCCCACATACTTGTTACATACCGCATGTGCATTCTGTAATGATCCGCTCAGCTGGCTGCACAGGCAGACAGCTGTTTGACCATTACTTATGTCTGAGGGATGCAGGTCTCTGGAAACGAGACCTGGCTTCATCTTGCAACTTTCAGAGTTGCTTTTCTGAGGGATTTGCATACATGCAAATTGCCCAGCTGTCTCCTTTGAGGGCTGGCAGTATAAAAGCCTTCTGCTCCCAGAATGCTTTGCTGGTCATAACGGTTTGTTAACACACTCCTGGAGTGTCAGCCTTGCCTGTTGGATTGTTAAAGTTATCTTAGAGTATTTCTGGGGGCTGTATTAGACACCCCTCTAGTTCAGTCAGGTTGTATTATTTGTATTGCCTGTTCTGTCTGTCTGGGGGTGCTAACCAGAGCAGCGGTTGCTACCAGTGGCGTAGCTAAGGAGCTGTGGGCCCCGATGCAAGTTTTACAATGGGCCCCCCCAAGCACTCTATACATAACAATTGATACGGCGTACCAAATTCTGCCATTGGCAACTACAGTGTCAGAGGTGCAAGAAGGGGATGGGGAGCAGTTTGTTAATGATTATCACTATTCAATGTATCTATAGAAGTGATTATTAGGAGCACAGGACCAAAAGAGAGCTAATACTGCAGTTGAGGGAGGGCCCTTCGGGGCCCCTCTGGCCCAAGGGCCCCGATGCGGTCGCAACCTCTGCAACCCCTATTGCTACGCCCCTGGTTGCTACTGGTAGCTCCTTATATTCATCTGCTTGGATCGCACTTGCCTCTAGTGGTAGCGGCTGTGGATCCTTCTGATCTGTATTCTTGGAGGGTAAGCTGGAGCAGCGGTTACTACTGGCTACCTCATCTTGCTGTACTTGGATCACACTCTCTCTGGCGGAAAGAGCTGTGGATCCTGCTAGCTCTGTTGCTATACTTGGATCACACTCGCTCTGGCGGAAAGAGCAGTGGATCCTGCTAGCTCTGTTGCTTTACTTGGATCGCATTCGCTCTGGCGGAAAGAGCAGTGGATCCTGCTAACTCTGTTTCCCTACTTGGTTTGCACTCGCTTTGGCGGAAAGAGCAGTGGATCTTTCCTATCCTGTTCCTGAACCCGGATCGCACTCGCTCTGGCGGAAAGAGCAGTGGATCTTTCCTATCCTGTCCCTGAACCCGGATCGCACTCGCTCTGGCGGAAGAGTGGTAGATCGTATCTCTCATATTCCTGTTTTCCGTTCGTCTGTCTGTCTTGTCTGATACGAACGCTTGCTGTAGGGTCGGTGAGGTAAACGTTAAGCAAGCGCTCGCATTCTCTGTTTCGTGTTTGTGTGTCGGTGGTTAGTTAGGGTGGCGTGCTTGTCTCTGTTGCGCTTAACGTGCGGAGACCACGCTGTAAACGCGTTCGCTGTTGCGAATGAGTGCGGTGTTCGCGTTTAGTTAGCGTTTGTTATTTTTTTTCCTTATCTTTCTCATTGTATGATTTGCTGTGCCTTTGCTCTGCTCCTGGGTTTACCTCTGCTTAGTCTTGTGTCACCTCTGGCAATCGCCTCTCTCGCGATTGCGTTCCTACTCTGTTTCTGCTGTTGTGTGTGCACCGTCGTAGTCAGTTGGCGACTAGATTGGTGCACACACATACATTCTGTCCCTGTGCTCATTCTCATTCGCAATCGCTTCTCTTGCGATTGCGTTCTCACTTGGTTTCCTCTGTTTTGTGTTCAATGTCGCAGGTTGGCGACAAGATTGGTGGACATACATACATCCCTTTTCTGTGCTTATTCAGTCTTGTGTCGCTATTAGCAATCGCCATATCTTGCGATTGCTTTCCCACCTGATCTTCACGGTTGTGTGTTCATCGTCGTGGGTTGGCGACTAGATTGGTGGACACACATTCACCCTGTCGCTGTGCTCTCTCTCTTTAGGGGCTATCTTGCCCTGCTCGGTTGAAATTCGGACAATTCCCATCTGGCATCTGTGGCAGTACAGAGGCTGTGCTCCTCTGCACTCCACAGCTACACCTGCCGGTGGGAATTTCCCTCTACTGGTGCTTTTCACCAAAGCTGGGTTCTCTCCTTTCATACGCTTGTGGAGGTTTTCCGTCGTGTCAGCACACGCCTTGTGCGCTGGTCACGGAGATAATTCACATTTCCTGTAACACCTCAGACCCGTGGCTATCCACTCATCAGTAAAAGACACAGAGGAGTGGATAGAAAATTGAACTAAAATCAGGGACATATCTACTACCTACAAATCATGGGGCGCCCCCGAAAAAACTTTAATGGGCCCCTGCTAAATGTAATCTTCCTAATGGAGGCAAAGACAACAATGAAAATCTTACAAATACTACTCACAATGGCCTCAATTCATAAAGCATTACCTCATGCGGTAATGCTGAAAACAGCAGACTGTACCGACCATTTAGCAAAATGTCAATTCATAAAGGCTGTTACCGCATGAAAAGCTGACATTACCGACCAGGGAGATAAATTACTGACTTGGCTGCAGACAACACATGTCAGTAAATTGTCAGCAAAAGTCAATTCATAAAGCCTTCAACAAGCGGTAAGCCTGGCGGTAGTTACCGACACCTCTAGTGAGGCGATAACAAGTTACTGACAGCTCTGACAGCTCTGATGAATGCAAAAGTGCAGAGAGCCGAAGTCTGTTTGAGTCATCAGTGGAGACAGCCAGAGAGCCCTCTGTGTGAATCATTTGAGCAGGCAGGGGAAGACTGTGTGACTCATCTATCTGAGTCATCAGTGGAAAGAGCCGTCTGTGTGAGTCATTTCTGCAGGCAGGGAAAGTGTGTGTGACTCATCTGTCTGAGTCATTAGTGGGAGAGCCAGAGAGAGCCGTCTGTGTGATTCATTTCTGCAGGGCAAATAGAGAATCGAGACACTGCTCTACTCTACCGCTCAATGGGCTGCGGTAATTTACCGACCTCCAAGGGCAGCTGGGGAAATCTTTATGAATTAGCACACAGACCGTGAAAATACCGAGTGCGGTATTTTCCCGACAAGATTTTTTTATCGCACTGCTCTTTATGAATCGAGGCCAATGTAGAAAATATTTTTATTGCAGTTTTGTGTCCCCAGTGAAGAACCTGTCTCTGGACAGGAAGTGAGGAGAAATATCCTTAGAAGGAATCCATACAGCAATAACAACCTGACTATCCTTTCCTCCTCAGGAGATGGGATCCTCATCCAACGCTCGGAACTCCCCAAGGATCTCCTTGGCGGTATGCGCACATGCGCAATAATAGTGGCCCTCTGCAAGGTCTTTGAGGCACTCATGGCGGCGGAACGCCGCGACCCAGGCTGAGGCGCAAGCTTCCGGGTCTCAGCAGGCCGCTGACGTCACTAGAGCGCAGCGTGGTGCTCAGCTCCCATTGGATAGGCGGCGGACCGCGTACCGCTATAAACAGTACCCATGTGTGTACACTGTGTGTCAGCTGATCTGCTGACACCCTGAAAGGCCATTGGTTGTTTTTGTTTCCTTTTGCTTTCTGATTGGTTAGTTTGTGTATTTAATACAGGTAAACGCCCTCAAATATAGCCCGTGATAGCATTAGCTGTGGCTTGTTGCTGGGTATGCGCTCACACTCTGATTTGATTTCTGTTGCCGACTTTGCCTTATATCCTGACAAAGCTTTACTCTAGATTGTTTCCTGTTGCCGACCACTGCCTGTTCCTAACTTCGCTTCCGATTGGATTACCTGTTGCCGACTCTGTTTTGTACCTGGACTTTGCTTGATTGCCGCCTGGATCGACCCCTGCTTGATTAAACGACTCTCATGAACAGAGCTGGGAAAACGTCCTCCAGCACCCAAGGCTGAAATACCAAACTGTGCCCCTCCATCCCTCCCACCCAAGCTATAACACACTGATTGCTATAAGACTAAGGGGCTTCCCATGTCCCCCAACCCCCACAACCCCTTTATCTCTAGTTATGTGGCTTGCAGTCACTGGCATGTATCCCCTTTTCTTATTTCTCTCTGCTTCAAACACAAAAGAGGAATGATAGCTGAGTAAGTTGTGCGCCCCCTCCTACACTACGCCCTGAGGCTGTAGCCTCTCTCGCCTCTGCCTTGGCCCAGCACTGCCCATGAATGCTGCCTGGACCGATTTTGGCTTGTACTGACCACGCCACCTGTAAAGTGTTTAAACTGCCTAAACCAATCCACACCTGCAGTAGCCTGGCTATCATCTGGACTGCCTCAGCCTTCAGGCCTCAGGTGACTATACCACTTGTGTATTCTGTTCTTTGTATAATCTCTATTGGTTCTGTTTGGTGAATACTATCTGTCAGTCTGTGTGCTAAATCTACCTGCAGGGTTATTGTAGTTCTGTGTTAGGTAGGAGTTTGTGCCGGTGTTACGGGCTGGGCTATAGCCAGTCATATGGGCATACAGCCTGACCTATAGTCATTGACCAGACAAGCTTGACACCCTCCACTCAAGCTCCATCGGAAATAGCCGAGCCCAACCCCAATCTGTGCAGGAGCGAGCCGTATGTGTCTGAGAAGTACAGCAGACCCGATTGGGCTCAGCTATTTCCGCTGGGTGGAGAGCCCTACTGCGCATGTACGCACTTGTAAATATTATTGCCACTATGTGCCTGCGGGAGGATCCAGATGGCTGAGCAGGACGGGGGAAGCCTCTTTAGGATCCAGAGCTTCCCCCTCCCAAGGTTAAGTATTCCCCAGGGGCTTTTTTTGTTACAGATTCTCTTCAAATGTAGTAGATGTAGAGGTGCCCCAGTATGCCCAGTTTACACATTCAGTGGATAAGACCGCTGCCATGCCAAGAATGTCCTTTCACTCCACAGACAATCAGTATATAATGCATGCCACAGTGCTAGGTAATCCAACCAAACCATGCAATAAAGGTGTTCCACCTCCAGAGATCCCTCTCGACAGATTTCCACACCTGTTTACTGCAGACTCCATGCACAAAAAGATAAAGAGGGATGTTCTCAGTGGATTTTGAAAAAGTTCCTTTTAAAACATCAGTAAAATTATAGCAAGGTCCACTTACATGTAAAGGGTCCTATGCCATTTAGGACCCTCTCCGGTAACAGCACTTCCCACCTTAGTGGTACTATTGGATACTTGCGTACAAAGCTTTGCCCACTCTCGTCCCGACTAGTTTCAGCTTTCCACTGTCATCAGGGGATACCCGTACGCAAGTATCCAATAATACCACTAAGGTGGGAAGTGCTGTTACCGGAGAGGGTCCTAAATAGTATAGGATGCTCTAGATATAAGTGGACCTTGCTATAATTTTACTGATGTTTTACAGCCTAAAGTGTATAAAAGCACATACTGTGTAGTTTTGTCTTCTCATATAGTTCTGGCATTCGTCTCCTCTATAGTTTCCTAATGTTTAGGGTTACAGAGACCTTTGCAAAGCCGTACTGGTAGGTAGGTTGACTGTTTTCCATTGTGGGTTCCTTTCAGTGAAAAGTGAGTTATTATTCCTGTAAATGTGATGATAATGTTATAAATATGTACAGTTATAATATCCATGTAGCAAACACATTTAAAAGTCAATAAGGTAGCAGGTATGTGGTAAGATACTTTACTATGTTATGGCATAAAAATAATTATTTGGGCTGTCATAAATCATACATTATTCTTATTTCATCCTATGTTATTGTTCTGTAGCATTTGTCCACATGGATGCCTTACTGCAGTGTTATTCTGATCTTCATATACTCAATGTCATTTGGAGCAGGACCAGGTAAGCAGTGACTGACTGGCTGCCGATAGTATGTTGTGTGAATTATTTGAATTTACGGATAGATTCAAGCTTTCATTCCTTTGGCTCCACTTGACAAATTGTTATGCACATTTTTTTCAAACTGCATTTTGA